>NC_141023.1:7115000-7182500 GCF_052040795.2 Danio rerio
TAAAAAATAAATAGATTTTTGGAAATCACCAGGTGACCCCCCCCCCTTCATAGTCCCGCAACCCCCACTTTGAGAACCACTGCCTTAGAGATATAGGTTAACTCACCCTGTTTTCTCTGTATAAAGGTCAATGTGTTTTTCTGCTTGTTGCTTTAATTTGTGCATTTAGTCTTTCATCTTTCAACTTGTCCTAAATCCAAAATATGTATTGAACAATGCCAAAATCTGTACAATAGCCTATTATAAATGTTAATTTATTTTTATAATGCAAAACCAGTATTCTGATGCCCTTTTAAATGTTGACTGTTGTTTATTTATTTATTTTTTGGTAAATTAGTCAAATATTTATAGACAAATAATAATAAATAGACTAATAATAATAAAAATGTAATCATTTTAAATAATTTTATTACGTCTATTATCATCTCAAATGTGTCTGAACTGAATTGCAGGTTATTTGGAACAGCATCATTGTTCCCTTTTGACGGTTCAACCCACTAAATTCTGTGGAAACACACACACACACACCATCCCACATGTTTAAAGTGGTCTTGTCCAACTTCGGAAACCCCCTCTCTGCTCTCCAGCCCCGCTGATCCTGGAGCGGTGAAACTATTCCGCCTGGGCCTGTGGGCGGAGAGTGACGTACGAGGAGCAAAAGTGACCATATATGGTGTGCTGCTTGACGTCAGCAGGAAAGGCCTAGTGCCTCTTGTGTGAAAGCGCAAATGCAGGAAGCGTTGACCAATACGCAACCTCCAGAAACCAGCTGAGTACTTCACTACTTTTGAATATTAATATCGTCAAGCCACAATAAATCAGTTTAGTTTTCATGTAGTTGTAGGCTGAATGTGAAGACTCTGAGGAACTGAGTTACATAACTGGTTAAAGCGACACATTGTATAACACAGAATCAAAAGCCACACTCTTAAAGGTTATATTTCAATGCATTTACTTAAATAAACAGCGCACACAATAAAAAACGACAGTGTAAACATGTGACATTGTTAACATGGCGTCAGGATCAACCCGACTGACACAATAATTTATGAGTTCAGAAACAGTACTGCACGAAAATATCAGATGCGTCCACATGATCAAAAACAGAGCTGATCATGACATTAAACACATTATTGATGTACGACTGGCCTTTCCACTGCGTCGAGGCGCGCGCGCGGCTCTCTCTGGGGGCCGCAGTGTCCGTTCTCTTCCGTCCCAGAGGACGCTTCGCGACGAGCTTTTAATCGGAGTCCAGGACGGGTCCAAAACAGCTCAGCTGAGAGCTCGCGAGTGTCGTTCAGTTGTCGAACAAACAATCTCCAGTGTTATTTCTGCGTCTTGCTTTAGTGAAAGTCCGGCCGCGTTTAAAACGCCTCCATCTTACTGGTCAGCATGAGCTGACAGCCGCTGTTCATGTGCCTCAGGACCTTCTGCTTGAGTTGCGCCACCTGTTCCCGCAGAACAGACGCTGTGTTGGACAGTCCGGCGTTGTCGGACTTCAGTACCTTCACTTTTTCCTCCAGCCGCGCGATGCGTTCTAGTTTGCGCCTTCGGCATTTGGTGGCCGCCAGTCGGTTCCGGAGCCTCTTGCGTTCCGCCTTGATGCGTTCCTGCGAGTCCATGTCGATCGGGGACATGGGCGGCGAGCCGTCGCTGCTATGCATGTCGGGAACAGTCTGCGGTTCCTCTTTCAAAGGCAAGAAGCGCTGGGGGAGCACGCCGGGGTGCTGGAACGCGTGCGCGGTTTCCGGGTGCTGGCTCTGCTGTATGTGGGACGGCAGGTAGCTGATGGTGGTGGACGGGTGGCTGGGTGCTGGGCAGTATGCGTTCAGCGTCGTGTAAATGGGAGGCTCCGACTGCAGGGAGGAGCCGAAAACGGACGCAGTTGTCGAGCACGTCGTCACGCCGCCGGCTCCAATCGACACGTTGGGCGGGGGCATCTGGTTCATCTTGTGGAGCTCATCCAGAGCCTTGACGAAGCCCTCCGCGAAGCCCTCCTGCTCGTCGGTGATCCCCCGACCGTAGAGGTACTGGCCCGGTGTGGGGGTCGTCAGCACGCCGTTGCCCGTCTGGATGATGAGCCTCTCCAGCTCCGGGGAGGCCAGTTTGAGCGAGCCCACATCGGCGCTGGACGCCTGATAGAGGTCCGATTTGAGGCTCCGATAGGGCGGCTCGGTCACGTTTAAGTTCATGCCCGGTTTCTGGAGTTTGTAGTCGTGTAGAGCCGCGTCGTTGTGACCGTAACCCAACAGAAACGAGTCGTCGTGGTAAAACGGCTGCTCCATTTTTGTACTCATAGAGTTGGAAAACCGGTGGTTCAGCTGGCGAGCCTGACAGTTCTGTGTCCACCTGTAAAACCGTCCGAGAAGGAGCGCGAATAACGATGACAGTCAATGAAGCGGCGTTTTCTGTCCCGTTCCCCTCTTCAGGAGTCTAACAATCTGCCGATGCTCCTCTGGAATGAATTAAACACAAGCCAAAGTCCTTCAGAATGAGCCGAGTAGCGCAGCGGTGAACCGCTCGGGATGTTTCTGAGTCTCCTACTGAAAGTGAACGCTCCCTCAGAGAGATGTTGGCTTGATTTGCTCTGATGCGTTCTTTCTCGTGGATCGGTATCCCGATTTGGTTTTTATAAGCAGCTCTCGCACTGACAGCTGGTCACGCCCCTACGGCGTTACGTCACACGCTTTCTCACGTCATTGTCGGGAACTGCTGGGACTGTAAACAAGCCCGAGGGCGAAGCGCGCACCAGAGCCGCAGTAAAGCGATCCTTTAGCGCATTTATGGTCACGATTTTACAGAATAATTACAAATCTAATACTCCGATTCACGCTTTATGCCCTCGAACAGCGGATTAATGAGGTAGGCTTATAGCTGTTTAGCTATATACACATATAAAGCCGATAGACTGATTTATAATTCTTTTAATAATTCTTTTCAGGATTTAGTATACCTTTGATAAGTATAGTTGTAGTTTTATTAAGCTGTGATGTGACATAAATATTCGAAATAAAGCTGTTTTATTATTAAACAGAGCCCTGCTGTTTTTTATTGCTGTTTTATGTTATTGTTGTGAGGTTTTCAGTCTAAGACAGTTCGCCTGTTTTAACTAATTCGAGGATTAAATGGTAGCTTTTGTTTTTCAACTTTGCTGAATGTGCAAGTTAGTGAAAAAGTCAGACAACAAACATTCTGCTCGTCTCGGACACTCAGACAGCCGCTTCCTGTAGGAAGTTTACAGTCCAAATATGGGCACGGTGACGTGGAGTTCCTCTTCAGCAGGAGTGTGCGCTGCCCCGCCCACTTTTTTCTGGACTCCGCAGAAGCGCGTTCATTCTCCATTTGATATACCTGCTAACTTACATTTACGTACACTCAGAACAGAAAACACATTTGGGGATGTTATTATATTCGTATATCATCGGGTCAGAAACTGATTAGGTCTCCAAAGCAGGCCAGTAAGTTAATCATAGTTTGGCAGACTCAAAAAACAGGTTCTTCATTCAGATTAAAGGCTTTATTTCTCATTCCTCGTGTCTCCAGAGCGTTAACCTCGAACAATAATGACAACATTTATATAATTAAATCTAATTAATACATTTGGATTCATTTAACATGAGCTGATCACGTAAGTCTTATGTAAATAAGGTCAGTAGCTCAAACGTTGGCACTTTGTATTGCAGACAAATTTATTATAAAGCGATTAGTGAAATTTTAATAATTTTTCCGTCAAATTTTTCTTTTATTTTGTATTATTTGAACACAGAAAAACATGCCGTACACAATCAGCATATAGTGCGTAGATGTACATGTAATAACCATTATACAGGTTATTAAATAATAATATTAATGCCAACAACAGTAGCGATAATAAAAAGGAAATACTGTAGAGTAAATGACAAAAACATACAAAAACAAATAAAAATAATCAAATAAAATAAATTAATGTAGGCCTATACATGGTTCAACACTAGGGTTTTTTTTCTATTGGCCCGTTCGGGCCAGTGATTCAGATTTTTACTTGCCCTGCCAACATTTTCTCTGGCCCTACCAAAAAAAAAAGAAGATAGTTATTCAGCATAACTTTTCTTCAAATACATCTGACGATTAAAAATGATTTAATTTAAATACAATACTGATTAGATTAATTAAAGTAAATGGTTTAGTAGAAAACTACAACAATTTTATGACTTTTGTTTGTTTAAAACCCACCAAAATGCCTAATTTTAGAAACCGGCTCATTACATCAGTCTATAATACTGTCATTTTTTTTCATTTATTTCTAAACCTAGATTTAAAAACGCATTTTCTTCTTGTTCTTTTTCATATTAGCCTACATTTTAATCAAATTTGGCCTTTGAGTTTGTTTTGTTTAAATGTAGTCTAGACTAAGAAGGCTAAAGCAAGTCTATGAAGGGGGTCCGTGCAGGCGTGCATTTCTCGTCACAGCACCGGCACTGGAGTAATATCATGAAGCAATGTTGATCTTTCTTACGAGGTGTCGAAATGAACAAAACAATAGGCTTAACACAAAATATGAGATTAAAATATTTAAAAATGATCAGATGGTAATTTCTGTCCATTTTTTTGGTCAGCGGATAAACAGCACTCGGTAATATTTCAGAATGTTTTTACTTTCATATTAGACATAGGTTTCCCCCACAGTCCAAAGACATGCGGTACAGGTGAATTGGGTAGGCTAAATTGTCCGTAGTGTATGTGTGTATGTGTGTGGATGTTTCCCAGTGATGGGTTGCGGCTGGAAGGGCATCTGCTGCATAAAAATGTGCTCTATTGGCGGTTCATTTCGCTGTGGCGACCCTGGATTAATAAAGGGACTAAGCCGACAAGAAAATGAATGAATGAATGAATGACGCTTTCACAGTCACATTTGATTTTATTCTGCTGAAAGTCATTTCTTTTTGTTAGGAGGAATGAAAGTTTAATTTTTTACAATGAGTTTTTTGGTCAGTATTTAAGAAATATATACTTTGTATTGTCTACAAAACAAACTGCTGTTGTCCTAATTAACAAAATTAGCCCAGTAAAGCCTTTAAAGCTTTAAGCTGAATATTAGTATCTTGAAAAGTAAATTACTATGTATCATCATCATAGCAAAGACAAAATAGAATTAGAAATGAATTATTAAATGTATGTTACAAGAATGTGTTGGAAAAAAACCTGTTCGTTAATCAGCACTTGAGAAATATTTAAAAAATAATCAAACATTTTCACAGGAGGGCGACTTATTTTGTCTTTACTGTATATTCAATCATTCATTCATTTTCCTTCGGCTTAGTTTCTTATTCATCCGCTGTTGCCACAGCGGAATGAACCGCCAACTATTCCAGCAAATGTTTTAAGCAGCGGATGCCCTTCAAGCTGCAACCCATTACTGGGAAACACCCATACACACTCAATAACGCTCATACACTACTGCCAATTTAGTTTATCCAATTCACCTATAGTGCATGTGTTTGGAATGTGGAGGACGCCGGAGCACCCGGAGGAAACCCACGCCAACACAGGCAGAACATGCAAACTCCACACAGAAACGCCAACTGGACTCGAACCTGCAACCTTTTTGCTGTGAGGTGACAGTGCTAACCACTGAGCCACCATGCCACCCATTCTTAAACAATATATATAAAATTTCCCAGTGAATATTGACAATATTTGGTGCATTTAAGTTTTTTCGTTAAAATAAGAGCGCGGTCATGGAGCATCTTAAGAAATAAATTTGACAAACTACAAAATTTCAATTAAATACATTTAATAAACAAATTTATAACAATAAATAATGTATTTTTTATGTTTCTTTAGATTTTTTTTTCTTGTTTATCAAAATTTTATTGAATATTTTTTCCAAAATATGAATTTGTATCAAATTTTTTTAACAGCGATCTTTAGTTTTTTGTTAGATTAGTTGCCTGTCCTGGCTTCGGTACCGACTAATTGACTGTATTTGCACAAATATATTACTGTAAAGCTTCCTGTAGAATATATGAGTGTAAAAGAGAGATCTGCGACGGGTGAATACTCGTATGTGCTGAAGTCAGTATTATTCGCCTTTCTGTGAATCTTTTTTGTTCTTTAAATGAAGTTTAACAGATTCAGGATTTTTTCACAGTATTTCCTACAATATCTCATCTTCTGGACAAAGTCGTATTTGCTTTATTTCGGCTAGAATAAAAGCAGTTTTAAATTTTTTTTTAATTGTCAATATCATTAACCCCCTTGGACAATATTTGTTTTGGATTGTCTACAGAGCAAACTATTATGTAGTGATGTTTTACAAACAAATTTCGGGAGGAGCACGATCAGTCTTTGACGAGGCTAATTCATCACACGCACAGTCATTCTATTATCCAATCAGCTCAAGAGCAAACCCCTATAAATAGTTTAACACCTCATACTTTTGTTTTCTCTCGACTTCATCGTCCCCCTACTACCCCAACTCCACACTATTAAACCAGATACCTATTTAAATCTGAGGGGGGAGCGTTCTGGAGCCGGTCTAGACACTGCGTTCGGACTCTATCTCTCTTTATCCTGATAAGAGGAATAACACGAGTTAGGGTGTCTTCCCGAGCTCAGAGCCCTCTTCCCGGACAGCATGCTAAATATGCATATTCTATTCAGTCAAATATCTGCGAGTGTGAATTGTATCTTGATGTCTAAAGTCGCATTAAGCACTGTGCAGTGAACGCTGGCATGAATCGGGTGTTATTTGAGCTGCTCCTGATCTCCTCGCTCCGCATCTGTGCTGGATGTCAGGTTCAGTTTCCACCCACCTGAAAAGCTGCCGCTTACTGAAGCAACTGTGATCATATGGAGAGAGGCCGGTGTGTGTGTGTGTGTGTGTGTATAACTATGGAGACACTATAACTTATAGTTATTATTAATATTTGAATAAATGACTAATATTAGAATATTATTGTACTGCTTATTGTTTTTCTTTTGGTATAAAGATTATTAAAAATATATAAAAATAAATGCAGTAAACAATATCTATATAAATATACAATTAAATATCCGTTTAATGATAAATATAATAAAAGAATGTTGTAAAATGAATAATAATGATAATAATATATCATATAGTAATTACGTACACAATTAGCTTGTGTATGTATATATACTCAGTATATATGAGGGGTATGAATAATTTGGGGCTTCAATCATTTTCTTTTTGGCTTAGTGTCTTTATTAATCTGGGGTCGCCACAGCGGAATGAACCACCAACTTATCCAGCATATGTTCTACGCAGCGGATGCCCTTCCAGCTGCAACCCATCGCTGGGAAACATCCATACACACTCATTCACACACATACACTACGAACATATTAGCCTACCCAATTCACCTGTACCAGATGTCTGTGGGGAAAACTGGCGCGAACGCATTGAGAACATGCAAACTCCACACAGAAACGTCAACTGACCCAGCCGAGGCTCGAACCAGCGAACTTCTTGCTGTGAGACGATTGTGCTACCCACTGCGCCACCGTGCCGCCCGTCTTGACTGTACCTCATAGTTAAATATACAGATGAAGTCAGAATTATTAGCCCCCTTTGTTTTTTTTTGTTTTTTTTTTCTTAGTTAAAAATTTCCCAAATGATGTTTAACAGATTCAGGAAATTTTCACAGTATGTCTGATAATGTTTTTTCTTCTGGAGAAAGTCTTATTTGTTTTATTTGGACTGGAATAAAAGCAGTTATTAATTTTTTACAAACCATTTTAGGGACAATATTATTAGCCCCTTTAAGCTATATATTTGTTTTTGATAGTCTACAGAACAAACCATCGTTACACAATAACTTGCCTAATTACCCTAACCTGCCTAGTTAACCTAATTAACCTAGTTAAGCCTTTAAATGTCACTTTAAGCTGTATAGAAGTGTCTTGAAAAAATATGTAGTCTAATATTATTTACTGCCATCACGGCAAATATCAAATAAATCAGTTATTAGAGATGAGTTATTAAAACTATTATGTTTAGAAATGTGTTGAAAATATCTGCTCTCTGTTAAACAGAAATTGGGGGTAAAATAAACAGGGAGGCGAATAATTCAGGGGGCTAATAATTCTGACCTGACCTGTATGTGGTAATGTGTGTGTGCTGGAGATGGTGAAACTGGTCAACTCAAACTCTCGAGTGTCTCTGCTGAGCAGACGTGTCAGATCGCCTCATCAGATTTCTGCTTTTGTCATCTCAGCCTTTCTGGAGAACTGTGTGTGTCTTTGTCGAGCTGTTGTGACATTGAGGTGTGTTTATGGGTAATGCTGTACTAGCTCGTGTGGGCAATGTGTGTGTGTGTGTTTGTGTGTGTGTGGCACTGAGCCATAAGGACGCTGGCACAGCATTGGCAGAAATAACATGAAACATCCCACACAGGTAGATGTGTGTGTGTGGTGTGTGTGTTTGTGTCTGTCTGTGGGTTTGTGCAAGTTAGTGTGTGTTTGTGTGTCTTTCTGTGTTTGTGTGTGAATGTGTGTAATGTGTTTGTGTGTGTGTGTGCGAGTTAGTGTGTGTTTGTGTATGTGTTTGACTGTGTCTTTGTGCGTGTTTGTGTTCTTTGTGTCTATCTTTGTGGGTTTGTGTGTGAGTTAGTATGTGTGTGTCTGTGTGTGTGTGTTTGTTTGAGTTTGTGTTTGTTTGTGTGCCTGTTTGTCTGTGTCTGTGTTCGTGTTTGTGTTCTTTGTGTCTGTCTTTGTGGGTTTGTGTGTGTGTGTGAGTTAGTGTGTGTGTTTGTGTTTGTTTGTGTGTGTGTTTGACTGTGTCTGTGTCCGTGTTTGTGTTCTTTGTGGGTTTGTGTGTGTGTGAGAGTTTGTGTGTGTCTGTGTTTGTGTGTGTGTGTGTGTTTGCGTGTGTGTGAGGTAGTGTGTGTTTGACTGTCTTTGTGCATGTTTGTGTTCTTTGTGTCTGTCTTTGTGGGTTTGTGTGTGTGTGAGTTAGTATGTGTGTTTGCATGCGTGTGAGTTAGTGTGTGTGTGTGTGTTTATGTTTGACTGTGTCTTTGTGCATGTTTGTGTTCTTTGTGTCTGTCTTTGTGGGTTTGTGTGTGTGTGAGTTAATCTGAGTGTTTGTGTGTGTGCGCATATGTTTGATTATGTGTGTTGTGTGTATGTGTTGTGTTTGTGTATGTGTTTGTGTGTAAGTGTGAATGTGCTGTGTTTGTGTACGTGCGTATGTGTTTGTGTGTCTGTGTGTATGTGTTGGTGTTTGTGTTTGACTGTTTGTGTGTGTTTGCGTGTGTGTGTTTGTGTATGTTTGATTGTGTTTGTGTGAATGTGTTGTGTATGTGTTTGTGTGTGTATGTGTTGTGTTTGTGTATGCGTTTGTGTGTAAGTGTGAATGTGTTGTGTTTGTGTTTGACTGTGTTTGCGTGTGTGTGTGCGTGTTTGTGTATGCGTTTGATTGTGTTTGTGTGTCTGTGTGCATGTGTGAATGTGTTGTGTTTGTGTGTGTGTTTGTGTGTAAGTGTGAATGTGTATGTGTGTGTGCGCGTATGTGTTTGTGTGTCTGTGTGTATGTGTTGGTGTTTGTTTGACTGTTTGTGTGTGTTTGCGTGTGTGTGTTTGTGTATGTTTGATTGTGTTTGTGTGAATGTGTTGTGTATGTGTTGTGTTTGTGTATGCGTTTGTGTGTAAGTGTGAATGTGTTGTGTTTGTGTATGTGTGTGTGTTTGTGTTTGACTGTGTTTGCGTGTGTGTGTGCGTGTTTGTGTATGCGTTTGATTATGTGTTTGTGTGTCTGTGTGAATGTGTTGTGTTTGTGTATTTGTGTGTGTGTTTATGTGTTTGACTGTGTGTGTGTGCATGTTTGTCTCTGTATGTATGCGCATGTGTGTGTGTGTGTGTTTTTTTTTTTGTTTGTGTCTCTGTATGTATGTGCATTTTTGTAATTTGTGTGTTTGTGTGTGTATGTGTGTGAGTGTGTATTTATGTCTGTGTTTTGGGTTTGTGTTAGTTTGTGAGTGTATATGTGTGTGTGAGTTTGTCTTTGTGTGTGTATTTGTCAATGTGTTTGTGTGTGTGTGTGTATGTGTGTGTGTGTGTGTGTGTGAGTGTGTGTATATGTGTTTGTGTGTGTCTGTGTGTAATTGCGTGCCAGTGGGCTAGTGCGGTTATGCATGTTTGGGTGTGTGTTTGTGTTTATGTGTGTGTGTGGCACTGAGCCATAAGTACTCTGGCACAGCAGTGGCAGAAACAACATGAAAAATCCCACACAGATAGATAAACGTGTGTGTGTGTGTGTGTGTGTGTGTGTGTGTGTGTGTGTGTGTGTGTGTGTGTGTGTGTGTGTGTGTGTGTGTGTGTGTGTGTGTGTGTGAGATATCAGGTCAAGGTCAGCATAATGTTGTTGTTTACCTGCTGACGGGTGGTTTGTACACTCAGTTCTCGAGCTGAACTCTTGTGTTATTCAGATGAAGGGCAGGAGAGCTCAAGCTGCACACACACACACACACAAACACATCAGCTCTGAAAAACACACACACACACACAAAAACATTAAAGTCAGCTTTATTTTCATTTCTGCCTCTCGTACAGACACACACGGAGAGCTGAGTTTGTGTTTCTCTCAGGCCGCATTTACACTGCCCTGTTCAAGTGACTCAATTCCGATTGTTTTCTCCCATGTGGCACAGATCGGATCTGGCCCGTGTACTTGTAAGCAGGAACAAATCACAAGGATTCCGATTTACTCAAATCACACACACAGACTGCAGGTTGGGCGCCCCCCGCTGGTCTCACTAACACCACTTCCGACAGCAACCTAGCGTTCCCATATGGCTTCCTGTCCAGGTTCTGACCGGGCGCAGCCCTGCTTAGCTTCAGTGGGCGACCATGTGAGAGTTGCAGAGAGCTAGCTGCCGGCTATTTTTAAAAACGTTTCTTTCCCATTAAAAATAAATATATTTAATGATATGTAATGTGGAGAGAAAAAGTAGCACGAGTTCAGCAGATGGTGGATTCGAACCGGGTTGATGATCAATCGCGTCAAAACATGATGCTGTCCGCTTTACGAGGCAAGGCAAGTTTATTTATATAGCACATTTCATACACCGTGGCAATTTGATGAACTCACAGAGCTGGTGCACCTCTGAAAGGATCTAGTGGACTCAGACACAGCTCCAAACGAATCAACGCTGTTTTTCAGCCTTCATAAAGCACATAAACACAGCTATTCTCTCAATAAAATCCATGTTAGCCATTTAGCAACGAAGCTAGAGTCACTGAGCAGATAGAAGCCCCGCCCAGAGGGCCGGATTAGGCCCTCGAGGTACGTGGTACACCACTCAAGCTGTAGGCCTGCTTCGCTCTTTACTCATGTTGTCTGTCAATCAGGCATTGATGGGCGTAAACCGTGAATAGCTTATTCCAACTAGGTGCGCTATTTGCACTTAGCCAAAAAACACACTCCCAAACAGGAGTTTTTCTTCCTCCCCTAGCAGGGAACCAAGTGTGCATGGGCCCCTGGCCCACTGCCCATAAGGCCCTTGGTTAATCCGGCCCTCTGGGCGGGGCTTCTATCTGCTCAGTGACTCTAGCTTCATTGCTAAATGGCTAACATGGATTTTATTGAGAGAATAGTTGTGTTTATGTGCTTTATGAAGGCTGAAAAACAGCGTTGATTCGTTTGGAGCTGTGTCTGAGTCCACTAGATCCTTTTAGAGGTGCACCAGCTCTGTGAGTTCATCAACTCCTCCAGAAACTGTACCTGGATGATGGAGGCTTTCAGTGGTGCTTCTGACTGAGCCGAGCCCAGTTTGATGAACTGTTGTGGTGTCGGCAGGAGGATTTTTCCCTGGGACACCAACAACAGGCGCTACGTCACAATCACTCCCCTATAAGAGAAAGCTCCTGATTGGTTAACGCGGCCCGAATGTCCACTGAAGTTCAGATTTTCCAACTTGAGTGGTTTGCGCGATATGTTCATTCACGGTGCCTCATTCACGCGTATCACACCACAGGATGTCTATTCGCGTCTTTGCCTTGACTTAACATGTAAATCACTCGCGGTTGACATTTCTTCTGCGTCTGGTGTGAACGCAGAAAGGTGCAGTATGTACGTTTCACACCCACTGGTTGAACTAGGTATTGCACTCCTGGTTCTAGGCGCACACAAGCACTGGTTGCCAGATTGACGACACCAACAGAAGTGAGCCATGACTGTCGAGCCTAAAGGCTGATTTAATTCATGTTTCTAAATAAAACCAACGGCACACGATAAAAGGAATATTCTCCACATTAAAATGAAATTTTGTTCTTACCAACACCTGACATTTATATTTTAGAAACGGCTTCTATTTCTCACAGGTGAACAACAGGATTAACTGTAAATGATCCCCTCAGGTACACATCATATTATTTAATCAGTGTTAAATGCTAATAATGCAAGTCTAAATGCCATTTCACATCACGTTTATTGCCGTACTACTGAAAGCAGCAGCAGATAGTTCACCTCAGATCTTCAACATAAAATAAACCACCTGAAATTGAACTTTATAACTGTGTGCAAGCCAACACATGTCAGTGATTCAGCATCTACATTTTAATAATGTTAAAAGGGGTGTATTCTGTATTAATAGGATTATAAACCTCATTTCGCTGCAGTGAAGTCAGTGCCGTCGTTACTTTTCTGTCATGTTGCGTTTGGCGCAAACAGCTAAATTGTGTATCACTGCAAATCCCGTCATATAGCGTGTTGTTAGGAACCTGCTCACCTACTGTTTACTCTTGTAATGTTTATATCATTTGCTAATTAATCTCATGTGGAACTCTGAATCTGCGTCTCATTTTGGAGTCTGCTACTGTCCAGTGGAGGTCGCGTTTCGGTCAGGGATGGATGCTTTGAGAGTCTTCATGACTGAATGAATGACAGTTTTCACAAAGATAACCCGGGGTAATTCATTCATTCATTTTCTTGTCGGCTTAGTCCCTTTATTAATATGGGGTCGCCACAGCGGAATGAACCGCCAACTTATCCAGCAAGTTTTATCGCAGCGGATGCCCTTCCAGCTGCAACCCATCTCTGGGAAACATCCACACATACGCACACACACTCATACACTACGGACAATTTAGCCTACCCAATTCACCTGTACCGTGTCTTTGGACTGTGGGGGAAACCGGAGTACCCGGAGGAAACCCACGCAAACGCAGGGAGAACATGCAAACTCCACACAGAAACGCCAACTGTGCCAAGGATCGGACCAGCAACCCAGCGACCTTCTTGCTGTGAGGCGAACGTGCTACCCACAGCGCCACTGCGTCGTCTAACCCGGTGTGAAAGGGACCAAGAAAAAAAAGACAGACGTTTCGGCAAGGAACACACATTTTCAAAGCAGAATATCTTCAACTTCAGCATTGTTTTTCTGTTCACTTAGCATGTTTCTTAAACATCTGCAAACATATTGTGGTATTTTAATGCTTTAGAAGAGTCAAAAACTCACATACAGCACCTTTCATTTGACTTTTTTCTGAAAAGGAGACAACAGTTTTTACTTGTCTTGAAAATGCTTCTTGATGTAATGGTTTTTTTGATATTTGTATTAGAAACAAGACAAAATTTTTTTTTTTTTGTGTTTTGCCATGGATATAAACCAGTAAACATAAAGTAACCTGATCATGCGTGAGAAGATCTGCCTGAGGCCAGATCTCACTTACTGAGAGAGAGAGAGATAGTTTACTGTGTGCTTGTGCAATGATGTAAAATGTTACTCATAACACTTTCAGGTGCTCGATGTATTAACCTTATTTTAAAATGCGGAAGTGCGCCTGTTTTCGCGATTGTTTTAAAACTTTCGATTCAGTCGCAACATCAAACAGCGTGAGTTTTTAATGTCTAAAAGTGAATGGAAGTGAATAAGACTGTAAGTCTCAAGCCAAAAAGATTCAAATGGCTGCGCCCGTACAATGTTCCCCCTTTGTGTTGTTTTTTATATATTTTATATATTTATATATAATATATATTTATATATAATATATTATATATATATATATATAAATATAGAAAATATATATTAATATATTTATTTATATATATATATATATATATATATATATATGTATGTTAATATTATATATATTATATATTATAAAATATATATTAGTACATAAATATATTTAATATATTTATATAATATATTAAATATATTATATATAAATATATATAAATAATATAAAAATTATATTTACTGCTCGATTGTTTTAGATAGAAGGTACACTGCTATTCCTTTATCTGCGAGAGGAAATTATTTTATATTTATTATTTTTGTTTATTTATTGCATTTGTTTATTTTTCGGATGCATTAATCTAATGAATACTTTTTGTTTGCATTTACTTATACTAATTTTATTATTAAAAGCAAACAAAAAGTATTCATTAGATTAATGCGTCCGAAAAATAAACAAATGCAATAAATAAACAAAAATAATAAATATAAAATAAGTTCCTCTTGCAGATAAAGGAATAGCAGTGTACCTTCTATTTAAAACAATAGAGCAGTAAATATAATTTTAAGCACTTGTTTAAAGTGAAGATAATTGCAAGTGTGAGTGTGTTTTTAAACAGCCGCTGTATTGTCTGTAGTGTCTCTCTGGTCTCACTGACTCCCATTCACCTCTGCTTTCAGGGGTCGGTGAGCACAGACAATAATAATAATCATCACAGGAGCCTCAGACCCAAATCTACATCTGTGTCAGCAGAAAAACACAAGACATTTGCTGGAGAGGGCAGGACACAGAAACACACAGCCTGTACTAAACAAAAACTAAGACTAAAACAAATAATATTGTTATTGTAATATTGTAATTATTATTTGTAATAATATAATATCAAAACCTATTTTTGTTAAATGAAAAAAATTAAATAAACTCCACAATGAATTTTTGACTGTTTGGCGCCATCTAGTGTCTGAATAATGCGCAGGTTAGTGTATACTTCATTCAGCTGTTTTTGTTTCTGCCAGCTTTGCGTTTTTGAGTGTTTTGTGCCATCATGTCTGAATAATTTACATGTTAGTGTATACTCCATTCAGCTGTTTTCATTTTAGTCAGCTTTGCGTTTTTGACTGTTTGGCGCCATCTTGTGTCTGAATAATGTGCCTGCACATCAGCTGATGTAGCTTCGAGTTTGACTATTTGTCGCCATTTTGTGTCTGAATAATGTGCAGGATAGTGTATATACTCCCATCAGCTGTTTTCATTTTAGTCAGCTTTGCGTTTTTAACTGTTTGGCGCCATCTTGTGACTGAATAATGTGCAGGTTAGTGCATACATCATCAGCTGATGTAGCTTTGAGTTTTTCGAGTGTTTGGTGCCATCTTGTGTCTGAATAATGCGCAGATTAGTGTATACTCCATTCAGCTGTTTTCATTTTAGTCAGCTTTGCGTTTTTGACTGTTTGGCAATACACAGGTTAGTGTATACTCCATCAGCTGTTTTCAATACTGTTAGCTTTGCGTTTTTGACTGTTTGGCACCATCTTGTGGCTAAATAATGTGCAGGTTAGTGTATACTCCATCAGCTGTTTTCAATACTGTCAGCTTTGCGGTTTTGACTGTTTGGCGCCATCTTGTGACTGAACAATGTGCAGGTTAGCGTATACTCTATCAGCTGATGTAACTGAGTTTGTTGACTGTTTGGCGCCATCTTGTGTCTGAATAATGTGCAGGTTAGTGTATACTCCATCAGCTGTTTTCAATACTGTCAGCTTTGTGTTTTTGACTGTTTGGCGCCATCTTGTGTCTGAGTATTGTGCAGGTTAGTGTATACGCCATCAGCTGATGTAGCTTTGAGTTTGTTGACTATTTGGTGCCATTTTGTGTCCGATCAGTGTGCAGGTTAGTGTATACTCCATCAGCTGTTTTCGTTTCTGTCATCTTTGTGCTTAATTAAAGATTTAAACTATTACAGCTCAGAACGTTTTGTATCTATTTTTTTTATTTGATTTCATCCAGGATAGTTGTTTTCAAAGAATAAAGCCCTTCAGACTTAAACAAGATATACTTTGTTCTGTGATTTAGTTTTTCACTAAAATAGAAATGTTTACAAACAAAAACCAAAACTAAGCTGAAATGTACAGCGAATTTTAAAAATAGTGCCAAAATAAAAACAAATCTACTAAAATAAAACCCATAATAACCTTGACTTCCAGCCAGCCAGCCAGACGGAGAGTTGAAGAGGTCTGACGAGTCACTAATACTCAAACACAGAGGAGAGTCTGTCCGACTACACTGACAGAAATACACAAGAGCCTCATATTCTGAGTGTGACCACAATAACAGGCTGATAATGATGAGTAACGGCCGGATCACCAGCTGTTTATTTCTCTGCAGTGCAGAACTCGGAGAAGAAAACAACTGAACAACAGATGATTATTTTACATTTCCCCCTTGACTTCAGTCATTCAGACAGTTTTTGGGGGGGCTGGAACACTTTTAGCATAGCTTAGCATAATTCAGTAAATCAGATTAGACCAGCTCGGTAGTTGGAATAATTTTTCTACTTAAAGCTTCACTCTTCTGTAGTTTGATCGTGTACAAAGACTGACTGTAATCTCTATAATCTCTTTCTGGCCTAATGATCCAGGAGTTTTGCCGCAATGATGTTACTCAGTGCCTGGAAATCAGCTGAAAATAAGCATATGCAATTGTCTTGCAGACATCCACAGATTTTTGAAGAATTTTTAGCGCTGTTGCCTCAAATCGAGAAGGTCAGTTGGCATTTCTGTATGGAGTTTGCATGTTCTCCCCATGTTGGCACGGGTTTCCTCCAAGTGCGCCACAGTCAGTATAAGGTAATTGCAGTAAGGGAATTGACTTAACTAAATTGGCCGTAGTGTATGAGTGTGTGTGTGTGTGAATGCAAGAGTGTATGGGTGTTTTCCAGTGCTGGGATGCAGCTGAAAGGGCATCCGCTGCGTAAAACGCATGCTGGATAAGTTGGCGGTTCATTCCGCTGTGGCGACCTACGATAAATAATAGGACTAAGCCGAAGCAAATGAATGAATATTATCGAATAATATGCACAAGTGTATATGACTTATGTACAATACGATTTGTAATGTAATATTTAATGTCTTTTATTAAACGTATTATACGCAAGACTTAATGGATCTAAAGTTGGATTTGCACTGTAAACCTAAATAAAAGTTAAAAACTCTTAAAATCTCTTTTGTTATTTAAGTTTTTAGTTATAGTCTCAAAATCATTTTGCATTAAATGACAGGTGAAGTTTTTTTCCCTCTCCGCTGTCGCCACTGCCTCGCATTGTTCAGGATTGGTAGAGCTACGCATCGATGAATTGGCTCTTCAGTGTTTGAACTCTCAGTAATGATTAAATCACACTGAACTGAGCTAAACTGAACTGAACTGAACTTAAACACTAAAACCTGAACCACACTGTTCTAGTTACTATGACCATTTATGTGAAGCTGCTTTGACGCAATCTACATTGTAAAAGCGCTGTACAAATAAAGCTGAATTGAATTGAATTAAGCTGCAGATTTTCTTTTTTTTTCTCTAAAATTTTGTGCAAAAATAACAAAAATAGCTCCTCTAGTTCTGTCTAATGCTGTCACGATATTGGAATTCGGTGATAATCAATTCTGAAATTTGATAAAAACGTCCATCTCTACTTTTGCCCATCATCCGCGAAACCCCTCAGCCATCTGACGCCCCCCATTCATCCCCCCAGTTCCCCCGCTAAACAACCTCGCAATTCACAAATCAAGCTCTGGACTGCACTAGTTCTGTCTGGCCATAATTATAAGTAACTGTAATTAAACCTACCGAGCAAGCATTTATTGTTTTTACAAAACATATAATAGACGATTAAACAATGTCGTCTTAGCTAAAGCAAGGCTAATTTTGGGCTGTCAGTGAAAATCTAAAGGTTTCACCTGTGAATCGATTCAGTCGTTCCGAAACGGGGATTAAAATTGTTACAGTGTTGCTCTTTGCTCTTGGAGCGGTTCGTTTTCACACTGCAAAGTTTCTAAACAGACCAAAAGAGCTAAAACAAGTCACGTGCAAACAAACTCTCCTCACATTGGTCAGAGATTCACGGTTTATTTTGCAGAGTCCCGCTCAGCTGTCAGGGGAGATGGTGGTTTGGTGGTGTTTGACAAGGTGCGCGCGATGTGTCTGAAGAGCGACGAGAGATGCGGTGGGGAGGAGTGAGAAGGGTGCGCGACGTATTTGAGGACCGGGAGGGAGACACTAGATTAGATTACCTGGAGATTATCACTCGTTTGCGAGCATCCAGGAGACTCCCTAAACTTCCCGCCCTACTGAAAATTCTCTCTTCATATAGCCGTATATGATTTTATCCATAAAACACTGTGACATAACCGCGCTCGGATCGTATCGATTTCTCAGTGCAATCGATCCGCTCCAGGGTTCGTTTCAATCGAGCCGAGACCACCTCATTCAAGCGATCTCGGAGAAATTGATTTGGCACGGATTCTAGCGCGATTGCTGGTTTCACATATGCCAAACGAACCACTCAAACTGGGCAAATGAGACAGGTTCTGATACAAAAGTGTAGGTATGAAAGCACCCTAATAGATGTCTCAGAATAGACCAAAACTAGACTAGTCATCAAATAAACAGAAATGAATGACAACTGTACACATTAGAGATGCGCGGATGGGCTATTATTTCATCCGCAACCGCATCACAAAACTCATCATCCGTCCGCCATCCATCGGCAATAACATTTTTGACCAAATTTTAAAACCGCACCCGCCCGTCATCTGCTGACTGAGCTCTTTATTTGAATGGCTTATTCCTTTTTATTATTAAATTAATGTTTCTTTATTGATTATTAGAAAATAGAGAATGACTTTAATGACATGCAGTTAATCCAAACGTGCAAGTCAAATCCAGCATTAATTGACGCTTTGAAGTGACGCTAAACAATACGAGGACGTGTCTTTTCACTTGATTCGATTCCTCGGTCGGTCCTTGAGTCTTTTCCTTGCGTCCTTCCCTCGCATCCTATAGGGGTGGAAAGACGAGGAAAGAAAGCAAGGAAAGGAAACGAGGATACACAAATAAGAAATGAGAAGCACCCCTATAAAGCTCTCAGAATATCAGCAGTGAACTCCGTCTCCAATTGGCACACAGGGACAAAAATAAATAAATAGCCTAAATTAAACGCACTGTACTGTACAATTTTTTTTTATTATTATTGTAGCTTAGAAAACGCATTTTGACACATCATTTCAACATTCAGACGAGAGCGCCTGGCCTCTAATGCGCCCTGCTGCACTGAAGGAGCGCTCGCTCGCAGCACTTGTTGCTGGAATGCATTGAATTCTCTTGGCAAGGTGCTGTAGACGTGGGAATGACTGGCCTTGTTTCTCCCAAAAGGAAAGTAGATTTTTCTCTGCTGATCCGTCTATGTGGAAGTTTGTAGATGAAGACTTCTGTACTTCATCCAGAATTAGTGTATCCGATTCCTCCTCTCATTCTGTGAAGTCAGTCCTAGGCTTTTTCTTTGGTGCGCCAGCTATGAATATAAAAACAGTACAACCGCCCACCACCCGCCCGAATTTAATTAAAATATTATTTTTCGTCACGTCATCCGCCCGATCCGCGGTTTATCCGCGGCTGTAACTGCCATCCGCGCATCTCTAGTACACATATAAAGTCTGTCTATTTGATGACTAGTCTAGTTTTAAGCTATTCCAAGACGTCTGCTAGATTTTCACTGACAGCCCAAGGTTAGCCTTGTTTTAGCCAAGCTGTCTACGTTTTGATGTCTATTAGACGTCTATTAAACACAAAATTGTTCAGGTAATTATGAATGTAATAAAGTAATCTTACTTTTTCAGTTAAAAGTAATTTAATTACAGTAACCAGTTACTTTGTAGTTAATTATATAGTAAAAAGTGCTGGGTTCCATACAAACAATTTGAAGGGATTAAGTTCATTCTTTAAGTTAAGTTTTTTCAAATTTATGTGGATTGAACATAAAACAATTAGGTCGCCCTCCCCCCCTCCCCCAAAAAACTTGTTTCAATTCAGTTTAAATAGTTAAAGTTTCAGGAACAAGCAGCAAATGTCATGTTTTTGACGTGATTGGGACATGGCACTATTTTGCCTCAATTACGCTGACTCTTGTGTTTTAAAAGTGTTGTGTTTGAACAGAGTTGCTCTGTGTGTCTGTCTGAATGCCTGAAGGCAGTATAAAGGATAATTGATCATTCCTAGATCTCAGTGACAGGTGATCATTCCAGTCTCAGGAGTCATCCATTCATTCCTGTAAGCCTCGTCAGCAAGTGTCTGAACCAGATTTACAGACGTTGAAGCCTCAGTCTGAGGGTAAAGGGACAGGTCACCCAAAAAGGGAAATTCTGTCATCATTTACTCTTCCTTTACTTGTTCAAAACCTTTATTAGTTCCCTTTTCTCTTTAACAAAAAAAGAAGTTGATACCCATTGACTTTCATAGCAATTTTTCTTCTACTATTGAAGTCAGTAGCTATGTTTCCATCCAAATATGCGAAATAACTCTAGGATTATCGCATAAAAGACGTGCGAATTAAGCAGCGTTTACATCCAACGAGTCGAAGCAAACAAAATCATCAGTTCCTGAATAACTGGCGCCAAATATCAACAGTGAAAACAGAATTAACTGCCACAAGAGAAGCTGCGGGAATCTTTTCTTTATTTAATAAATGACCTCAGAAGACTATGCCGACTTGCAATGAACGCGGTGGTGTTTGATGGTGTGACACGCGGAGCACAGACGCTCTTGATTCTGGAGGTCATTAGTAATATAATAACACGAATACTTAAATGTTTACATTGTTTTAGAATGACCAAAACAATATTTCAGATGGTTTACAGTGTGCTCAGCCTGCTGATTTGTCCAGTCGCACACATTTTTATCAACACGTGATCTCTTATAACAAAATCCTATGACCTTTTTTAATGCGCATTCTGGAGTTTTTTGGTAAGTGTTTCCATCGTAGTTTATGCGCAGAATTTCTGCTTGTATAAAAAGTTTTTCAAAAAAATTTTGCCGTTTCCATCAACCATTTTTTTATGCGCATCTCCAAAATGCGCTTAAAAATAGATTGATGGAAACGTAGCTATTGACTTCCATTGTGATTTTTTTTTTCTCCTACTATGGAAACCAGTAGCTGTTTCCATCCAAAAATGTGAAATAAAATTATGCACAAAACTGGAATATTGCATAAAAGACGTGCAAATAAAGCAGTTTTCATCCCAGTCGAAGTGAACAAAATTACAACAAAATTTTCTGTCGCCAAAAATCAACAGTAAAAACGGAATTTGCTGCAATAAGAGAAGCTGCGTCAATCTTTTCTTCATTTAATAAATGACTTGCGCCTCAGAAGGCAATCCTGACATGCAATGAACGTGTGGTGGCATTTGTAGGCGTGAGCTCAGACACTCTTGATTCTGAATATAACAACACTAATACTGAAACGGCTCAGGCGTTTTAGGACCAAAACAACATTTCAGATGGTTTACAGTGTGCTCAGCCTGCTGGTTAATCCATTCACACACATTTTTATCATCACATGATCTCTTATAACAAAATCCCATGACCTTTTTTAAAGCACATACTGGAACTTGTTCGGTAAATGTGTTTCCATCTTAGTTTATGCGCATCTTTTCAAATAAAAAGTTTGTACTAATCAGTTATGCGCATATGCATATGGGCATTTCCATCAACCGATTTTTTTTATTTTCATGCACATCTACAAAATGCGCATAAAAATAGGTGGATGGAAATGTAGCTAATGGCTACAAGTTTTAAACATTCTTCAAAATATCCTATTTTGTGGTAAACAGAAGAAAGTTATTCACGAAGGTCTGGACGCACTTGATGGTAAATTGTGTGTAAATGATCCCAAAGAGCTGCAAACAGCCAGAGAATTCACTTCTTTCATGGAGTCCAAGACAAACGGGCTGTAATGATGATTAATAAGTGGTTGTAGTCCATCCCTTGTGTGCTGTTGGGTTGTTTTCATCCACTGAGGGGTGATTTTGAGGCTTAATTTGGCCACAACTTACTCTGTCTTTCAGCAAATGGACTGATGTTTGGTGACAAATCTTATTTTGACACATATTTTGGCGAAATGCTTTGAAAATCGTAAAAACAATTGACAACACACTCCGGGCGAATTGAGTACCCTTTTGTTATGTTGGGGGCTGTTTATGCCCCATTGAGTTCCATTTTAATGACATTTGTTGATCGCAAAAACCATATAATCATGATGGTTGCATCTTTTCCCTGTTGTAAATTTTTACTGTTGATCATCATTTGCAGTGCAAAAAATGTCTAGTTTCTGGCTTTTATATGGAGTGCATGATCATGCATGAGTGTGTAAGAGTGTAAACCTTTGGACACTTATCTCGATATGTCAGACAAATTCAAAATAAGAAACTCAGGGGTCCGTTCTTCATACCTCGCTTAAATGATCTAAGATGATTTGGCAGATCCTGGATCTTTTAATCTTGATAACTGATCTCCTGCTAATTTGGTTCTTCAAACAAGTTCGCGAATCAGATTAGAATGTCTGGATAAACTGATCTGAGATCGCTGCGTGTGTATTGAAGGACAGATCTATCGATCCTCGAAATCATGATCAGCAATGCAATGATTGGCTGACGGCACAGCAGCGTAATTACATCATCTGATTAATATTCAATTATCCATGTGAGCAAAATTACATCAAATTAGCAGTAAACGGCTTGTTAAATATGACACACAATAACCTTCCACATTTGTTGTGAGCAGCAGGCTTTACACTTTCATGTGTCAAGTGTATTCATCATGTATTTCAATGCATATCAGTGTATTTAGTTCTACAGTTAGAAAATATTTTCTTTATTATAGTAGCCGTTTTTTTAATCGGTGTAAAGAATAACTTTACAAAAGCATTTTCATATTGGTAAAGGCGTCTGCAACTATTGTGAAGCATCAAATCACTGACATATTAACTATCAAAACATGTTCATGAGTGCATAAATGTATTATTGCTTTAAAAAAAAGTCACATATTGTGCATGTTTATTATAAACAATTTGTACTAAAGCGATCTAAAAAGTTCATATCAATAAGTTTTCTCTGTGCAGCACCAAGTGGCAGTCTTTGTACTTTCATTTCGAGAGTGCAGATTGCATACGTTTTATTAATATCTATAACTTTATTTATTTTATTAATAACTATAACTTTATATATATATATATATATATATATATATATATATATATATATATATATATATATATATATATATATATATATATATATATATATATATATATTAGTTTAAAAAATATTTACTCTTTTCCCAAGTGTATATAACTACTACTGTAAGAAAATATCAGAATTGGGAACATACTTTCTGTATTATCTTTGCTTGAACTGAGCCGATCTAATCCTGTTTATATGAATTGAACCTGTTCCCGATCAGGTTTGAGCTAGCAGAACTGTTGCTATGAAAACAACTCTCGGATCAGCTTTGAAGAACGAAACGATCCTGGATCGAGTCAAATCGTCAATATCCAAATCCAGCTAACTGAGTAATCCACGCACGAAGATCAGAACCCAGCTCCCAGAACATAGTAAACACAGCAAGTATATTTCTGTACACATACTATACTCTGCTGTTTTACTATATAGTACTCCATATAAAAGCCTGAATCTTTATTGCACAGGCCTATCTAAAGGGTGAATGCTGCCAACTGACGATCAACAGTAAAAATGACAAACTCTACCTTATTTTTTCCAACAGGGGAAAACCACCAACAATCAGGAATGCATGATTATATGCTGTCATAGCTTTGCAATCCAAAAAAATATGTTTATAATGGAAGTCAATGGGGCAAAAACAGCCCCCAACATAATGAATGTGTAGTCAATTTGAACAGTACACAAGGGTCAAGTGTGAAGCTTGTGTGTTTTTCCTCTGCTTTTCGTGGTTTACAATTTTAGGGAATTCCAATGTGTCACAGGGAATTAAGGGTCATGACCTTTATGAGGAGTCATGGTGCAACCAGAGAGTGAGATTATGAGCAGTGATGAAGAACTGATGATGATGATGAAACTCCACGAAGCCAGATGTAAACATGATCTCGCACACGTCCTTTTGCTAAAAAGATATTTAGTTTAGTGCAGGGCTATTGCTGTTTCCAAAGCCGCTTTCTTCTCTAGTTCTTTAAAGATTGACCGATCTTTTGATCATTTTAAACCAGAATCCGAAACACAGATCAGATGAGCCTTTAATAAAACGTCGAGAGCTTTATTCTGTTGCAAAAATGGCCATGAATAGACCATGACATCAGGCCGTTTGTGTTGAATCTGAGGAACAATAGTAGATCCGCTATTTTTCAGAGCGTGTGATGTTTTCCAGACTGAAGAATGAAGGCATTTCTTCAACATGTTTAGACACAGGTCAGCTCTTCGTGAAGCAGTTTACATGAGCAACACCTCTGCCCTGAGCAACACAGACACACACACACACAATTGTACAGCTTTATAGGGACTTCCCATAGATTTAATTATTTAAATACTGTAAAAACAGTGTATTTTATCCCCCCCACCCCAATTCTACCCCTAAACCCAACCGTCACAGGAACCAATCAGCAATTTTACATTTTCATTATGCTTCATTCTCTGAGATGGTGACAAAAAGAAACAATCACTGCCAGTAAATTGTCAAATGTGACCCTGAACCACAAAACCTTAAGTGTCAAATTTTTTACATTAAAGGGCCATGAAACCCCCTCGTTTCAGCAGGGTGTTTTCACACCTCTACTTTGGAAAAAGGCAGAAAAGTGGGCGTGTCCAGCTCTGTTTAGGGGGGAGTGTCGGAGGAAGAAAAGTGGGATGGTGTGGGAGTGTCTATTTGGGCACGCGCGAGTTTCAGAGTCAAAACACACACCCACACAGACAGGAGAAAGTGATGGTGTTTAACCTACATGGACATCTGTAGTCAAATTATTTGCCAAATTATTAAATGTTGGACTTTAACTGCAGTTTGGCTCTTTCATTCAGGGAATTCATTCATGCCCCTCGCGACAAACGAGATATTTGATTCGAGGAACTGCTCCAAGCGTGTATTTTTCATGCAATGTTTGATACCGCACGGCGAATGAGAGAAAAAAAACCTCCGCATTTCCCGGAAACTTTGATGCACTCGGCAGGTAGCGTCAGAAAGCCGCATGTGTTATTCCGGTCACTAAATGCGGTCTCACCATCTGAGATTTATGAGCCATTTTCCTCATGGAGACCAAGTCCCCACAAGGTTAAAACTGACTGGTATTGACATACTTGTTGGGATATTTAGTCCCCACAACATACTAAATACAAGGTACAAACTCTCACACACACAATATAATGTCCTCTCTTCTTTCTGCATTTGCATTTGATGTTTAATCAATCACTATGATGCAACTATACACTATTAAGCAGGGCCGGAGTGGGACTGCATTTCAGCCCTGGAGTTTCAAGCCTTAGACCGGCCTACCTCAGTTCACGACTGACTATATAAAAATAACGTAATTTCCAATTCAGTTTCTAATGACACTTTCATGTCTTTTGGAAAGAGCTGCTTTAGATCTTTAAATGTTTTTCATAAGTATGAGAACATTAAAGGGTAGCTAAATCGCCATTCATTAAAACATCCTTTCCTGCAATATCTCAATATATATTCTGTGCAAAATTCTTCATAGATAAACAGTCCTTTGTAACGGTGGTCACACAAAAAATAAAAATAAAATATGTACACCTATATAAGTAACCCAAATAGTATTAAATGTCTTAACACTAAAAATGAGAGAAAAAAAAAGTACTCAGGTGAGGTTCGAACTCGGGTCCACAGCGTCGTAACGCAATGTGCTGACTACTGGACCACAATGGCGCTATTAAGTCAGTGCGTTTGGTTAGATCTTCCTTTAACGCCGTCAACCTCAGGCACACAAAGAATAAGTGTTGTTATCTGCAAGACCCTTTTAACCACAGTATTACTTTCTATTTAATCTTTTTCTTTCCTTTTTTTTCTTTGAGTCAGATTTATTAATGTAGCGAATCATTTGATTTTCATTTAGCAAGTGAAATATTCATTAATATTAATTATTTGAATTCTTATACTCATTCAATGACCATCTTTCTTGCTCATTCTAGTGTGTTGGGCTTATGACTGGTGCTTTAACGTTACGGGGCCTGGCTCATCCCTGTTTGCAGTAAACTGGACAAGAGTGCGCTGCTGCGGAAGAGCTACAGAACAAGTAAACATTAGCCGCGTTTTCACTGATGTTCTGCTGCTAATGCACAAAGACACTTTATGGACATTCATGTTTGCACTCATTTGCCATAATGTAAATACTGTGACTATTACATTTAGTATATTTTTATCTTACATCTTATATTTTTAGTATTATGTCTATTGTTGGTTTTTATGCGACTTATTACATTTAGTATACTTTATCTTGCCTCTTATATTTTAGTATTATGTCTATTGTTTGTTTTTCTCTCTTTTTATGTTGCTGCTGGTCTCTGTGAGTTACCAAACAAATTTCGTTGTACAACTACAATGACAATAAAAGTTCTTTACTTTACTTTTACACTATCGCGCCTAAAGTGTGCGAGCCAGGGTGAGGCAAGGCCAGACGCGTTTCCACTGTCACTTCCGGGGCCTAATCGGGCCAAATCGGGGCTTTTTTGGGGCCAGCGGCCAGCCTTTTTCAGCCCGCCAAATACCTTGGGCCAAAGAGGGCCAGCCGGGGCTTCGGGGCGGAGTGAAAGGAAAGGCGGGGACAATTTTCCGATCACACACAAGTACATGCGCCAAACACATAAACAAATAAGTAAATAAGGGAAAGAAAACATCTGGAACAAATTATAGTCTGGGGTCTTTTTGCGTATGATCGCCCTTTATTTCTCTTTTAAATGTAAGGCTGTTGCATAAAATAATTAAGTAGTTTTAATTTATAAGTGTCTTTTCTTTGCTGCGTCCTCCTTGATGATAACGCATAATAATCTTTACACCATATTAAAGACACAGCAGACAGTAAAGGTTTTCGAGAGTTTTTGTCAAGTTTAAAAGGTGTATTTGTGCGCGTTTAGATGCCTGTGTATGTGTGTTTGAGACCAAGGAAAAGAGCGCTCCCTTCACAGCTCTGTTGATGCAGCGAGCGGCTGTTTTCTTTTATTTTATTGTTTTTATTTATTTTGGAGATAATACACTATATGAATACAACAGAAAGACATTAAACTTTACAAATTTCGTGTCAACTTTTGCAAGCTCAAAACAATATTGTCATATCTAGATAAAATAGCCTAAGCTATATTAAAATAATTTAAAGAATTAAAAATATCAGATATAATAAAATCACATTAAATATATAAACCAATATAAAACCAACCAAAGCTATAGCTATAACAATTAGGTACTATATCAAACTGTTTTAAAGCCATATTAAGCTTTCATTTTTCAAAAGCCTCTCTGAGAAAAAGATTTTAGATTTTTTCTAAAAACAATAAACACCGAAAAATGTTTTAAATATTATTTATAAAGTATTTGGATAGGATGATACTAATCAAATCATGCAAACAGAGCATTTCCGGGGTGAAAAGCAGAAACTAGGCAACCTTTTTTCTGTCTTCCAGCTGCGCAGCACTTTACAGATGCATCAGGGAAAACTGCAAGTTCAAAATGTGTTCTGTGTCCTCAAACAAGTGTGTTTGTTTTTATATGACGTGGTAAAATTAAAAAAGGAAATTTTAAATACACAAAGAGCTTTATTATTGCATAGCTGCTGAGCGCAACGAAATATACGCAATATTTTATTATGTGCTGCTCTTATGTGCTGAAACACTGAACAGTTTCCTTTACTTAAGATATAATAAGCCACGTCTTTAAATAAAGGGAATCACCTAACTTAGTGTCATAAAGCCTAAAGGGAAAAATTCATGTTTCAGCTCTCTCCGGAGCATTTGGGATGAATGTTGGACAGCGTCTGTCTAACTGAAGATGTTATAAAATACATTTTAAAGTTCCTGTCGAGCTCTGACAAAGTCCCACACATCAATCATCTTTTCTGATCCTTCCTTTAACAAACGTCTGACGAATCCCTACAAGTGTGTAGTTTGCTGAAGCACTTGTCAGAAAAATGACAGGAACCCAGTACAAGGCTGGGGCTATAATGCTGAGGTATTTTTGCAATAATAGACTTCAACCACTGATTCTTCGCAGCCTCATCTGCGGGTCGGGATAGTAACACTAACTTTTCCTCACACTTCAGAGCAATTTAACCGGGATCTGCCACAGTGTTTGTCTTCTTTTTCTTTCGACAGTGTTTGTGGGCGGAGCCAGGGGTTTTTAATTCTCCCGGGTCTGTGCGCGCAGCAAATGGGTGGGGCTTGAGTTCCATTTCGACGTCAAGCTAAAGACTCATTACAGTGGCGATTCATTCGAATTGACTTTTTTTTATATATAATTATTTTTGGAAATTTTTTACCTTTAATGGACAGTACAGTAGATAGTATTGACAGGAAAGTGTGGGGAGCAGAGAGAGGAGAAGGATCGGCATAGGACCGCGAGGCGGTAATTGAACTCTGGTCGCCATGAGCACCGGAGTGCATGTGACGCACTAACCACTACACCGCTGGCACTGTGAGTCGATTTTTTTTTTATAGATGAATAGTTTTAAACAAGGTACACTTTCAGATTTAAGCCTTAGCTGGATATTTCTCTTCACTTAGAGCAGGGGTGGCCAACCCTGTTCCTGGAGAGCCACCTTCCCGTAGATTTCAGTTGCAACCCATATCAAACACACCTGCCTGTAATTATCACATGGTGTTCAGGTCCTTAATAATTGGTTCAGGTGTGTTTGATATGGGTAGCAACTGAAATCTGCAGGAAGGTGACTCTTCAGGAACAGGGTTGGACACTCCTGACTTAGTGTTACACAGATCAGGTTGGTTATTGGCTCCAGTTTTTATCAACTACGTCTGCTGTCTAAAGTTAAACACTTTTTAAATCCCACCACTCTAGAGATGGCTGTCCATGCATTCAATACATCACGGTTAGACTACTGCAATGCACTTTACTGTGGCATGTCAAAATCCCAGCTTTCTCGCCTTCAGCTGGTCCAAAATGCTGCTGCTAGATTTATATGTAATCGCAGAAAACATGACCACATTACCCGTCTTCTAAGAGGCCTTCATTGGCTGCCTGTGCAATTCAGAAGTGATTTTTAAAGTGCTTTAACTGGTTTATAAATCCCTCCATAATCTAGCCCCATCCGATCTCGCAGAGCTGCTTCATCCTTAAGCCTGGTTTATACTTCTGCATCAAGTGAACGGCGTAACCCACGGCGCATGCGGCGCGCATAGCTGTGCATTTATACTTCTGCGCGCTGTCTCTGTTAGTTTGAATTAACACTTCCGAAACGCTAGTGGGCAGTGAGGTGTAAATGTTCCTCTGTGTCGAGTTTCTTCACTGGTGTTTTGCTTTTGCTGAACACTTCCTGGATGTACAAGTGGCTCAAACTCGCTCATTTTGAGGCAGGAACCGGCGGACGTGCAACAACTTTAACTATGAGGTAAACACAAAACAAAACTTTCCATCCGGAGCTCCTTCACGGGACTCCACACTTGTAAACAATCGCTACATTCACGCGGCTCTCGGTCCCGCCCCAACTCGTCAGCGCTACCAAGCCGACCAATCACAGAGCTTGCGCTATGCGTCGTTGCGACGTGTAGTTACATTTTTTGAGAGGTGCACGTCAGTGACGCCGACGCCCAAGGCGAAGGGCTATGCGTCAGCGCCGTAGCATACGTCGGCGTTTGACGGAGAAGTATAAATCAGCCTTTACACTCCTGTGAGAACTCTTTGGTCTTAGGTTCTTTCAGTTCCACAGTCTAGGCTGAAACGTAGAGGGGACAGAGCTTTCTCTGTGGCTGGTCCTTGGTTGTGGAACACCTTGCCCCTTGAGATCAGAATGGCTCCATCAACTCCAGCTTAAAACCTACCTTTTTAGCTTGGCTTTTTAAGATTATTTTAAGTTCATTCTACCGCTATTTTTTAAAATATTTTTACAGCTGTTTCTCTAGCTTTATTTCTGTTCTGTCTTTTTATTTTTTTACCTTGTCTCATGTACAGCACGTTGGTCAGTCTTGTGACTGCTTTTAAATTTGCTTTATAAATAAATGAACTTGAACTTACACAATACATGGAAGGTCATTTTCAAACACCCATAATAGGGGCTCTTTAAGTTCGACTTTGTATAACTAAGAAAGCTTAGTTGAAACGTGATTAACCGATTAATATTAGTTACATAAAAATAACCAAAAAACATTAGTTCTCCGTGGCTTTTTGTCATATATTTTTCTTATAACTTAATTCGATGGTAATGCAATAATATGCTTTGAAACAATAACTATGGTAAAAAGCACTATACAAATAACATTGAATTGAACTTACTAACTCACACAATGAGCTGTGTAGTCATTTATTTCTAATAATTTCCCAGTCGATTACAAATGACGTTTATTAGTTCACAAGTGTGTGATTTGGGACACACCTAGTAACTATCATCTTACCATAGTGTTAGTCTGGAGTTCATGACCTGATTTGAGTTCAGAAATGCACTGTTTTATGTAGAGTTCGTCCTGACTTTTAATTAGCGCCACTTTCTGCTTTTAATGAGTTTTAAAGAGGTTTAAAAGCTGCAATCCTGCTGAATATGTTATGTAATTACGCAGTTAGATCAACTCCCATTCCTTGGGTAGCACTTTACTTTAAAGTCCTGCTTATACGGTATACTTTAGAGTGACTAGATGCATCTATTTTCCAGGGATGGTCACATTTTTTTCGCTGTCTTATCTCAGACTGGTGATGGTTTAATTAAAAATAAACTATGTCATGCATTTTGAAACTAATAGGTACTTAAAAGCTTCCATTTTGTGTGTTTTCCATTTATTTATGGCTGTGAATTGCATAAGGTGAAGCTGATCTCTGCCTTTTGAGGCTCAAAATTCAACTCTACAGTTTAACAAAGTGACTTTTATTGACATTTTATTCATTCATTCATTTTCTTGTCGGCTTAGTCCCTTTATTAATCCGGGGTCGCCACAGCGGAATGAACCGCCAACTTATCCAGCAAGTTTTTACGCAGCGGATGCCCTTCCAGCCGCAACCCATCTCTGGGAAGAATCCACACAAACTCCACACAGAAACGCCAACTGAGCCGAGGTTCGACCCAGCGACCTTGCTGTGAGGCGACAGCACTACCTACTGTGCCACTGCCTCCCCCATTGACATTATAGTCATTTGAAATAATAATGTAATGAATAAGAAATTATATTTAGAGAAATAAGTCTGTATTAACGACAGAAAATGTGCTGGGAGTTACATTAGAAGGTGTTTGTAGCATAATATACCACACTAACACAGACAATATAGCACTTTAAACTAATAAAAATGTTCAATAATGTCACTTTTCCCAACTGTTCAAGGTTAAAAGTTGTTGAAAGAAAGATCAAGATCCCATAATGCAATTCAAAAGCATAAATAAACAGGAAAAAATAAAAACGTGAATCACAAAATACAGTAAACTGCTCATTTAGGGATATTTTAATCCTGAGGTTATAATACCGTTTTGACCACTGATCTCGAAAATGTCCCCAGTTTGCACCTCAAAAGTCTGGTCACTGTGACAATGCACGTACTATAGTCATTACTTAAACTGAGTAATAACCAGGTACTATCCCTAAACCTTCTTTACAACTTGCCCTTAACAAATGCGGTTAACTGACTTAAACCAGGACAATCTTTGCTAAGTATGCTTACACAGTAAAAAAATAAAGTGCAGAAATGACCTGTTTATCACATTCTGAAATATATATTGAGCTCAACTTAACAATGGCTTCAAGATTTTGTGAGTTCAGTGGTTCTTAAAATAAAAAAAAAAGTTACAATCTACAGGATTTTTGGGCATTTTTTGTAGCTAAACACAAGAATGTGAGCAAATAATGACAAATGTAGAAAAAAAATGGTCAGAAAATCAACCAATGGAGTGAGTTTATAGGCGGGGTTATGTGTTTGACTGACCAATGGCATGGGTTGAAGAACATGAATGAGCATGTATTATTCGTTTATTCATTTTCTTGTCCCTTTATTAATCCGGGGTCGCCACAGCGGAATTATCCAGCAAGTTTTTACGCAGCGGATGCCCTTCCAACCGCAACCCATCTCTGGGAAACATCCACACACACATTCACACACACACTCACGGACAATTTAGCCTATCCAATTCACCTGTACCGCATGTCTTTGGACTGTGAGGGAAACCAGAGCACCCAGAGGAAACCCACACGAACGCAGGGAGAACATGCAAACTCCAAACAGAACGCCAAAAAGAGCCGAGGCTCGAACCAGCGACCTTCTTGCTGTGAGGCGACAGCACTACCTACTGCGCCACTGCATGTATTATTTATCATATATTTTGGTCGTGTTTTGTGGATTTGGAGAAGGCATTCGACTGTGTCCCTTGTTGCATTCTGTGGAGGGTGCTGTGGAAGTAAGGGGTCAGAGGCGCTCTAAGAGCTGTCTCATCCCTGTATGAACAGAGCAGGAGTTTGGTTCGCATTGCCGGCAATAAGTCAGACGTCTTTCCAGTGCATGTTGACTTTTGGCAGGGCTGGCCTTTGTCATCAAGTCTGTTCTCAATTGTTATGGACAGAATTACCGGGCGCAACCTTGGGCTGCAGGGGGTCCGGTTCAGGGAGCACAGGATTTTATCTCTGTTATTCGCAGACGATGTTGTTCTGTTGGCTTCTTCAAACATGGACCTTCAGCATGCACTTGGGTGGTTTGCTGCCGAGTGTGACGTGGCTGGGATGAGAATCAGCACCTCAAAGTCCGAGGCCATGGTGCTCCACCGGAAAAAGGTGGATTGCCATCTCCAAGTTGGAAGAAAGTCTTTACCCCAGGTAGAGGAGTTTAAGTATCTCTGGGTTTTGTTCATGAGGGAGGGAAGGATGGTACGTGAAATTGACATGCAGATTGGTGCAGTGGCAGCAGTAATGTGGTCGATGTACTGGTCCATTGTGGTGAAAGAGCTGAGCCGAAAGGCAAAGCCCTCGATTTACTGGTCAATCTACGTTCCTTTGGATTCCCATGAGCTTTGGGTCATGACCTAAAGGACAAGATCTCAGGTACAAGCAGCCGAAATGAGGTTCCTTCGCAGGGTTGGCAGGGCGCACCCTTATAGATAGGATGAGGAGCTCTGACACCTGGGAGGAGCTCAGAGTAGAGCCGCTGCTCTTCCACATCGAGAGAAGTCAGCTGAGGTGGCTTGGGTATCTGATTGGATGCCTCCAGAATGCCTACCTAGGAAGGTGTTCCAGGCATGTCCCACCTGAGGGAGGCCTCGGGGAAGACCCAGAACACGCTGGAGGGACTATGTCTTTTGGTTGGCATGGGATCCCCTGGAGGAGCTGGAGGAAGTGTCTGGGGAGAGGGAAGTCTGGAGTTCTCTCCTAAAGGCTGACTTATACTTCTGCGTCAAACACCGGCGTATGCTATGGCGCTGACGCATAGCCCTTCGCCGTAGCCGTTGCCGTCACTGACGTGCACCTCTCAAAAAATTTAACTACAAGTCGCAACGATGCGTAGCGCAAGCTCTGTGATTGGTCGGCTTGGTAGCGCTGACGAGTCTGGGCGGGACCGAGAGCCGCGCGATTGTCGCGAACTCAATGTAGCGATTGTTTACAAGTGTGGAGTCCCGTGAAGGAGCTCCGGATGGAAAGTTTTGTTTTGTGTTTACCTCATACTTAAAGTTGCTGCACGTCCGCCGGTTCCTGCCTCAAAATTAGCGAGTTTGAGCCACTTGTACATCCCGGAAGTGTTCAGGAAAAGCAAAACAGCAGCAAAGAAACTCGACACAGAGGAACATTTACACCTCACTGCCCACTAGCATTTCGGAAGTGTTAATGCAGACCTACAGAGACAGCGCGCAGAAGTATAAATGCACAGCTACGCGCGTTGCATGTGCCGTGGGTTACGCCGGTCACTTGACGCAAAAGTATAAACCAAGACTGCTGCCCTAGTGACCCAGCCCCGGATAAGCGGATGAAAATAGAATGACACATGACATATTTTGGTCTTTTTGTGTGCCAAAGCTAATAAAGCTAAAAGAAAACTGAGAATTTTCACCCATTGTTGTAAATAATATGCATAGATGCTCACTTTGAGGATTGGATTTAACACACAGTAACTATGATCTTGCATACTATCACTAGTTCTCATGAGTGAGTCTGTCATCTACTTTAAGTTCAGCAGATCTTCTCCAACTCCTTTTTTATTTGAGCATTTTTAATTGCAGTTTTCCTCTTTGAACTTGCCTTGAGTTCATCCCGAGTTTCATTAACGCCTCATTCTGACTTTAATGAGTTTCAAAGAGGTTGAAAGTCTCAAACCCAGCATGATTATGAGCACATAATGTTTACTAATTATGCAGTAAGTAGAGCTCTCATTATCCAGAAATGCTGCTAAATGTTATGTAATGTCTGTCTGTTCTCTAGGTGTGCTTTTTTTAACATGTGCTCAAATGCAGAACAGAAGTCTAATAGGTTTTCATTTAAAAACTCAGATTTTCTCTACATTTTTGCCCTCGGTCCACACTGAGATGGCGTTTTTTAGGAAATAAAAACATCTCTTTGAAAATGCTCTCTCAAGTAAATCATTTTGAAAATGCAGCCTTCATTTTAGGTCATCTGACCAGCTAAAATGGCGGAGGACATTTCAGGCGTAATCTTCTTCTGAGTGAAATTTGTGAACACATCTCCTAAACATTTCAGGCTACATCCATTTTACTCCTAATTTCCCTCGCTAATCATGTTAGAATCATGCTATTAACATGAAAATCATGCTTGAAAATGAGAGTAACATGCTAACCAATGCTAGCAATGTGCTAATCCTGCTGGAAATTTGTTAAAAAATATTTAATTCATCTCTATTTCTATAGCGCTTTTACAATGTGCTAGTAACAATCCAACAGCATGCATGCTAAATATGCTAATGTCATGCTAATGACATGAGCATGCTAGCAAATGTATAAGTGATTACAGGCATACAAATCATCCTGAAAACATGCTAACAACATGCCAGTGACATTCCAGCAGCATGTTCATAACATGTTAATCATGTCAACGATGTGCTAATCATGCAGCAATGTATAGGTGACATGCTAATCATGCTGGAAACATGCTAACAACTTGCTAGTGACATGATACAGCATCCTGGTAAACATGTTAATCATGCTGTCAAATGCCATTGACATGCTAATCATGCTAGCAATGTACTAGTGACATACTAATGATGCCGAAAACATGCTAATAATACATGGCAATGTGCTAGAGCCATGCTAATAATGATAGCAACATGCTATTGACTGTAAAACATGCTAATACAACATGGCAATGTCGTAGAGCCATGTTCATAATGCTGGAAATATGTTACAGCATGTTACTGAAATGTAATTCATGCTACCAGCATGCTGGTAAACATGTTAATCATGCTAATGACATGCTAATCATACTAGCAATGTACACATGACTAGTGACATAACATGCTGAAAACATGTTAATGAAACATGGCAATATGCTAGTGCCATGCTAATCATGCTAGCAACATGCTAGTGACATGATAATCCTGCAAACAACTTGTTGGTAGCATGCTAACAACATGATAATGGCATACTAATCATGCTGGTAATGTACTATTGACTACTGATTTACAAATCAAGCTGGAAACATGCTAATGTAACATAGCAATGTACCAGTGCCATGCTAATTATGTCAGGAACATGCTAACCATGATAGAGGCATGGTAACAGCATCACAATGACATGCTAATCAGGCTAGCAACATGCTAATCTTGGTTGATGCATGCTAATAACATGCTAGTGACATACCAAGAGCGTGCTGATAACGTGAATCATGCTTACAATGTGATAATAATGCTAGTCAAGTACTAGTTACTAGTGACATACTAATTATGCTGGAAACCTGCTAATGAAACATGGTCATGCCATGCTAATCAAACTAGCAACATGCTAATGAAACTTGCCATTATGCTGGTGCCATTGCTAATCATGCTGGAAACATGCTAAAAACATAATCCTTCTAGCAATGTACTAGAGACATACTTATCATGTAGCTATCATGTCAATGAAACATGACAATGAGCTAGTTTCATGGTAATCATGCTAGCAACATTCTAATTATGCTGGAAAACATGCTAAAACATGGTAGCCACATGCTATTCATGCATGTGAATAGGTACTGTTATCCGGTTAACCAGTTAACCGGTAGGCAAAATTAACCGAAATGAGCATCCCTAGATGCTAGTGGTCTAATCCGATTCTATAGATGATAATGGTCTAATCCGATTCTATTATTTATGCTAAGCTAAGCTAAAAGTGCTCCCAGCAGACCTAGAGATCGGCTAAATGGATTAAAAAATTGTAAAACTTCACACTTTAACTCTAGGAGAGTTGTAAAATTAGCATCCCTAGATGCTAATGGACTAATCCGATTCTATTATTTATGCTAAGCTAAGCTAAAAGTGCTCCCAGCCTACCTAGAGATCGGCTGAGTGGATAAAAAAAATTGTAAAACTTCACAGTTTAACTCTAGGGGAGTTGTAAAATTAGCATTCCTAGATGCTAATGGTCTAAACCGATTCTATTATTTATGCTAAGCTAAGCTAAAAGTGCTCCCAGCAGACCTAGAGATCGGCTGAATGGATTAAAAAATTATAAAACTTCACACTTTAACTCTAGGGGAGTTGTAAAATTAGCATCCCTAGATGCTAATGGACTAATCCGATTCTATTGTTTATGCTAAGCTAAAAGTGCTCCCAGCAGACCTAGACATCGGCTGAATGGATTAAAAAATTATAAAACTTCACACTTTAACTCTAGGGGAGTTGTAAAATTAGCATCCCTAGATGCTAATGGACTAATCCGATTCTATTGTTTATGCTAAGCTAAAAGTGCTCCCAGCAGACCTAGAGATCGGCTGAATGGATTAAAAAATTGTAAAACTTCACAGTTTAACTCTAGGGGAGTTGTAAAATTAGCATCCCTAGATGCTAATGGTCTAATCCGATTCTATTATTTATGCTAAGCTAAGCTAAAAGTGCTCCCAGCTGACCTAGAGATCGACTGAATGGATTAAAAAATTGTAAAACTTCACCTTTTTACTCTTGGGAAGTTGTAAAATTAGCTTATTTATAAATTAAAAAGGGGTGTGTTTCTTTAACGCATTCACAGAACGGGGATGAAAGGATTTTCTTTTGTTTCAGTTTTTTCGGGAAAGATTGAACATGCAAGCATTTTTCAGAAATTGATTCATATTAGTGTAGCTCCCCTGCTGAAAAATCCAGCTTAAACCAGCCTAGGCTGGTTGGCTGGTTTTAGCTGGTCGACCAGGCTGGTTTTAGAGGGGTTTTGGCCACTTCCAGGCTGGTTTCCAGCCATTTCCAGCCTGGTTTTAGCTGGTCAGGCTGGGAGATGACCAGCTAAAACCAGCTTGACCAGCTTAGCCAGGCTGGGAGCCCAGCCAAAACCAGCTATGTCCAGCTTAAACCAGGCTGGTCAAGCTGGTTTTAGCTTGATTTAGCTGGTCATTTTCCAGCCTGACCAGCTAAGACCAGGCTGGAAATGGCTGGAAACCAGCCTGGAAATGGTCAAAACCCCTCTAAAACCAGCCTGGTCAACCAGCTAAAACCAGCCAACCAGCCTAGGCTGGTTTAAGCTGGATTTTTCAGCAGGGTCTAGTTTCCATTCCCTCACATTGTGTTAAACGTTTTTTTTTACTAAACTCAAACTAGTTGGAAACATCACGAGGTGAGCAAATAATGACTGACAGGATCATTTTTAGGTGAGCGATCCCTCTGAAGATACCCGTGTCAAACCCACCCACCTTGCGCTTTTCATCGGCGACCTGTAATCTCAGTTCTATCCCAGAATTCCCTCTGATTCTTTTGTCTCTGATACGACCAGGAGGGCTGGTGAAAATTGATTCCCGCCTCTCTCGGCGGAGCCGTCTGAATGTGTGCCAGCTCTTTGAGACGGCAGGAGAACAGAAATAGCGGATCGATGCATCACACATCTGCAGTGACCCGCACACACACTTTGAAGACTCGTGTTTGACAGCGAGAAGGTCAGCAGGTGAAGGAAAACTCTCAGATAAACTTACAGTATTGACTCACACACACACACACACACACACAGGCGGCTCTTTTTATCTCTGTCCAACAGTATTTCATTTGTTTTCATAGGTATTACAGCACAAAGTACAGTTCTGGCACGCATACATGCGTTTTCCCTGGATTTGCTCTGATGTATTCAGTAAATAATGAAATAATCCGGACACATTTATTTGTGTTCAAGTACAGGAGAAAGTATATGTTGCACAAATGAGTAGTATAGCCTGAGATCACCCTGGGCTGTGGTATCATTTGTGGTTCCAGTGAAGTGAAACGGCTTATTTTCAGTTGCTCTTGATCTAATCTAATCCTTTCAGTCCCTAAGAATTGAGAACACACTCACACACACACACACTGTGCGTTTGCACAGTCATTTGTAAAGTGTGAATAAGCTGCTTTCTTCAACGATGGCCAATGATTCTCTAACCAAACTAACCAGGCATACACATTTAAGGGAGGCAAATGCCATGCTTGGAACACCCTAGCAACTCCATAGCAACATGTTCAAACAGTTATACACCATTGCAACTACCTAAAACACCCTAGTGGAAGTTAAGATTGTTCTTTGTTAGTCTAACGTGACATACAGCCGATTGAATCTGTCTGAAATGAGAACGTATGACAATGCATGATTTCCTTTGGGAACCGTTTGGATTGTTGGAAGATGGGCACTGCTAACAAAGCGGAGGAAGATTTAAATGCCGGTTTGTACTCATTTGTGGAGGATTACTGTCCACCAGGATCATCGTTAGCACCCTCTGGTGCAGAATGTTTTCAAATGCCCAATGATGATGAAAACAAAGAGCAAAGAATGGCTCTCAGATTGATAGCCCTATCTAAAGGACTGCCCTAAAGGACTGATAGCCCCACCCTAAAGAACTGATAGTCTGATTTTAAGGACTAATAGCCCCGCCCTAAAGGGTATAACATCCCACCCAAGGACTAAAAGCCCCGCCCTAAAGGGTATAACATCCCAAAGGATCGATAGCCCCGCCCTAAAGGAATATTTATCCGATCCTAAAGAACTAATAGCCCCACCCTAAAAGAATATTAATCCCACCCTAAAAGACTGATAGCCCTGCCCTAAAGGAACATGTATCCCACTTTGAAGGACTGATAGCCCCACTCTAAAGACTGATAGTGACACCTTAAGGACTAACAGCCCGCCCTAAAGAAATAATAATCCCACCCTAAAGAACTGGCAGCCCCGCCTTAAGAGTTATAGTGGCACCTTAAGGATTGACTGCCCCGCCTCAAAGGAATAATAATCCTACCCTAAAGGACTGATAGCCCTGCCCTAAAGAATAATAATCCCACCCTAAAGAACTGATAGCCCCGCCCTAAAGGAATAATAATCCCACCCTAAAGAACTGATAGCCCCGCCTTAAATGAATAATAATCCCACACTAAAGGACTGATAGCCCCACCCAAAAGGAAAATAATCCCACCCTACAGACTAATAGCCCCGCCCTAAAATAAAAAATTATCCCACCCTAAAGGACAGGCAGTCCTGCCTTAAAAGAGGGTTAGTGGCACTTTAAGGACTACTAGCCCGACCCTTAAGGACTGATGGTTCCACTTCAAGAACTGACAGCCTCGCCTTAAAAAAATAATAATCCTGCCCTAAAGAACTGATAGTCCCGCCTTAAAGGAATAATAATCCCACACTAAAGGACTGACAGCCCTGCCCTAAAAGGCTGATAGTGGCACCTTAAGGACTAATAGCTCCACCTTAAAGGACTGACAGCCCTGCCCTAAAGGAATAATAATCCCATCCTAAAAGAGACTGATAGTGGCACCTTAAGAACTAACAGCCCCGCCCTTAAAGAATAATAGTTACGCCCTAAAGACTGATAGCTCCACCTTAAAAGACTGATAGTCCCACCTTAAGGACTGATAGCCCTGAAAGACTAACATCCACGCCCCTAAATGCAGATAGCCCTGCCCTAAAATACTGATAACCCCACCCCTAAAGGACTGATAGTCCCGCCTTAAGGACTGATAGCCCTGAAAGACTAACATCCACGCCCCTAAATGCAAATAGCCCCGCCCTAAAATACTGATAACCCCACCCCTAAAGGACTGATAGTCCCGCCTTAAAGATTGATAATTACACCCTTAAAGACTGATAGCCCCGCCCTAAAATACTGATAGCCCCACCCCTAAAGGACTAATAGTTCCACCTTAAAGATTGATAATTACACCCTTAAAGACTGATAGCCCCGCCCTAAAATACTGATAGCCCCACCCCTAAAGGACTGATAGTCCTGCCTTAAAGATTGATAATTACACCCTTAAAGACTGATAGCTCCGCCCTAAAATACTAATAGCCCCACCCCTAAAGAACTGATAGCCCTGCCTTAAATGAATAATAATCCCACCCTAAAGAACTGATAGCCCCGCCTTAAATGAATAATAATCCCACTTTAAAGGACTGATGGCCCCACCCAAAAGGAAAATAATCCCACCCTACAGACTGATAGCCCCGCCCTAAAATAAATAATTATCCCGCCCTAAAGGACAGGCAGCCCTGCCCTTAAAAGAGGGTTAGTGGCACTTTAAGGACTACTAGCCCTACCCTAAAGGACTGATGGTTCCACTTCAAGAACTGATAGCCCCGCCTTAAGGGAATAATAATCCCACACTAAAGGACTGACAGCCCTGCCCTAAAAAGCTGATAGTGGCACCTTAAGGACTAATAGCTCCACCCTAAAAGACTGACAGCCCTGCCCTAAAGGAATAATAATCCCATCCTAAAAGACTGATAGTGGCACCTTAAGAACTAACAGCCCCGCCCTAAAAGAATAATAGTTACGCCCTAAAGACTGATAGCTCCACCTTAAAAGACTGATAGTCCCACCTTAAGGACTGATAGCCCTGAAACACTAACATCCACGCCCCTAAATGCAGATAGCCCCGCCCTAAAATACTGATAACCCCACCCCTAAAGGACTGATAGTCCCACTTCAAGGATTTATAATTACACCCTAAAGGACTGATAGTCCCGCCTAATTACACCCTTAAGGACTGATAGCCCCGCAATAAAATACTGATAGCCCCACCCCTAAAGGACTGATAGTCCCGCCTTAAATGAATAATAATCCCACCCTAAAGAACTGATAGCCCTGCCTTAAATGAATAATAATCCCACCCTAAAGGACTGATAGCCCCACCCAAAAGGAAAATAATCCCACCCTACAGACTGATAGCCCCGCCCTAAAAATAAATAATTATCCCGCCCTAAAGGAATAATAATCCCATCCTAAAAGACTGATAGTCCCACCTTAAGGACTGATAGCCCTGAAAGACTAACATCCACGCCCCTAAATGCAGATAGCCCTGCCCTAAAATACTGATAACCCCACCCCTAAAGGACTGATAGTCCCACGTCAAGGATTTATAATTACACCCTAAAGGACTGATAGTCCCGCCTTAAAGATTGAGAATTACACCCTTAAGGACTGATAGCCCCACCCTAAAATACTAATAGCCCCACCCCTAAAGAACTGATAGCCCCGCCTTAAATGAATAATAATCCCACTTTAAAGGACTGATGGCCCCACCCAAAAGGAAAATAATCCCACCCTACAGACTGATAGCCCCGCCCTAAAATAAATAATTATCCCGCCCTAAAGGACAGGCAGCCCTGCCCTTAAAAGAGGGTTAGTGGTACTTTAAGGACTACTAGCCCTACCCTAAAGGACTGATGGTTCCACTTCAAGAACTGATAGCCTCGCCTTAAGGGAATAATAATCCCACACTAAAGGACTGACAGCCCTGCCCTAAAAAGCTGATAGTGGCACCTTAAGGACTAATAGCTCCACCCTAAAAGACTGACAGCCCTGCCCTGAAGGAATAATAATCCCATCCTAAAAGACTGAGAGTGGCACCTTAAGAACTTACAGCCCCGCCCTAAAAGAATAATAGTTACGCCCTAAAGACTGATAGCTCCACCTTAAAAGACTGATAGTCCCACCTTAAGGACTGATAGCCCTGAAACACTAACATCCACGCCCCTAAATGCAGATAGCCCCGCCCTAAAATACTGATAACCCCACCCCTAAAGGACTGATAGTCCCACTTCAAGGATTTATAATTACACCCTAAAGGACTGATAGTCCCGCCTTAAAGATTGATAATTACACCCTTAAGGACTGATAGCCCCGCCCTAAAATACTGATAGCCCCACCCCTAAAGGACTGATAGTCCCGCCTTAAAGATTGATAATTACACCCTTAAGGACTGATAGCCCCGCCCTAAAATACTAATAGCCCCACCCCTAAAGAACTGATAGCCCCGCCTTAAATGAATAATAATCCCACCCTAAAGAACTGATAGCCCCGCCTTAAATGAATAATAATCCCACTTTAAAGGACTGATGGCCCCACCCAAAAGGAAAATAATCCCACCCTACAGACTGATAGCCCCGCCCTAAAATAAATAATTATCCCGCCCTAAAGGACAGGCAGCCCTGCCCTTAAAAGAGGGTTAGTGGCACTTTAAGGACTACTAGCCCTACCCTAAAGGACTGATGGTTCCACTTCAAGAACTGACAGCCTCGCCTTAAGGGAATAATAATCCCACACTAAAGGACTGACAGCCCTGCCCTAAAAAGCTGATAGTGGCACCTTAAGGACTAATAGCTCCACCCTAAAAGACTGACAGCCCTGCCCTGAAGGAATAATAATCCCATCCTAAAAGACTGATAGTGGCACCTTAAGAACTAACAGCCCCGCCCTAAAAGAATAATAGTTACGCCCTAAAGACTGATAGCTCCACCTTAAAAGACTGATAGTCCCACCTTAAGGACTGATAGACCTGAAACACTAACATCCACGCCCCTAAATGCAGATAGCCCCGCCCTAAAATACTGATAACCCCACCCCTAAAGGACTAATAGTCCCGCCTTAAAGATTGATAATTACACCCTTAAAGACTGATAGCCCCGCCCTAAAATACTGATAGCCCCACCCCTAAAGGACTGATAGTCCCGCCTTAAAGATTGATAATTACACCCTTAAGGACTGATAGCCCCGCCCTAAAGGCATTCCATGTGACCCGAAGTGGAAAAAAGTGGTTTCGAGCGGTCAGAGAAGGTTACTATAATTGATTAAAGATTTTGAGGGCAAATTTTTATTATTATTATTATTATTTTTTTTAAATAAAGAGTGCAAGTTTGAGCTACTGCTACCATAGCATCAGACACTTTTCTGACTTTTGCAAAAACCGGCAAAGAAACTCGACACAGCGGACCACAGAAACCCCACTTCCTGCTATAAACGCCTTTGATGTGCATGCAGGGGATCCGCCATGGGGTACAGCGATCACTCATTGCAGAAGCACAGTATAAGTCAGGCTTTAGTTGTTTGAAACGTCAATACAGCAGTAGGCAGCTTTTGCTGATGAAAACATTACTAGTTGCACAATCGATCAGAACTACAAGCGCAGCTGAAAAGTGTAAACAAACTACAAACATGGCGGATGTGCAAGAACAGGTGACAAAAGGAGAGAAGGTTAGGTGAAGATGTTTGAATAACTCTTCATTAGTTAATCTACAGCAAGTTTAGTGTCTTGATGCTGGGAGGGATGATTCTTTTTGACCAATCGGTGATCAGCTGAGTGTATATGTCACGTCTTTATAAAGCATATGACTTGGAAACCCGCATTTTGAAAAAAAAAAAAAAGGTACCAGGTACTAGATAGGGAACATAGTGGAAAGGCCCTGAAGGTGAACCAAACTGTACCAAAGTGCATGTAAACATTTCCTCCGCATCCGGATGCTACATTTGTATGCATCTGCTGCCATTTGATTGGCTGATTCAGTAATTTACCTTATTTGACTCTCTAGAAGTGCACTAGTGACCGGTTGAAGTTCAATAGATATAAAACCTGCCTCCCAATCACACTGTTTTTGCATAGACACTCAGTTGCATCTAACATTTCCATGCTTTATTTTCCCAGACACTTGTACCCAAAGCTAGCGAGCATCTCAAACACACGTCCACATCAGTTTGGGTTCAGCCGTTAACTCATGAGAGCGGGCAGACGTCCAGTTCCCAAGAGCTGAATCTGCCATCTGACCGCACCCTTAATCCAGCCGGCCGCCCACTGATGCCCGCTAGGGCGTAATGGACACCCACAATGCACCAGGCTCTCTGGAATGCTTTTGTAGTTGAGGAATAAGGTCACTCGTCTGGTTAAAAAAGAACTGGTTGGGTTGTTGAAAATCCCAACGCATTTGTCTTCATAATTGTACTTGATAGCAGACAAAGCACAAAAACATCAAAGCGTAAGCCGTTCCACAGCATCTAAACATGCACAGACTTATTTTTAAACATTTTATTTTAAAATCACAGTTAAATCTAAACATGCACAGACTTTGAGTTATTTATTTTACATTTAAAGTTGTAAGTAAATCCAAATATGCACAAACTTATTTGTTATTATTTTAAAACATTATTTTAAAATCACATTTAATAATTTTCTTTTCAGCTTAGTCCCTTTATGAATCTGGGGTCGCCACAATGGTATGAACCACCAACTAATCCAGCATATGTTTTAAGCAGCGGATGCCCTTCCAGCTGCAACCCATCGCTGGGAACTTTAAAATCCCAATTAAATCTAAACATGCACAAATTTAGTTCAGTAATTATTGTTAAACATTATTTAGTTTTGTTAAAAATCTAAATGTTGTTTTATTAAATGTTTATTAAACATTGGATTATTGATTTTTTAAGTGCACAAGTAAATCTAAATGTGCACAAAACATTAACTTATTTTAAGTTCATTGATGAACATTTTCATAATTTTGTTTTTAAGAATAGTTGTTTTTTAAGGTTTTGTTTCAGTTAACGGGTTAATCTAAACTATAGGTGGGAATAATACATTTTTTAAAATCTAGATTAATCTCACTGTAATCTCGGAATTAATCTAGATTAAAATGGCTCATTTGAATTCTGCCGAAGGCATTCAGAATATGTGTGCTACCCAAATAATAAGTCTTTGAGAATGGGTTTCTCAAGCCAGGTGGCGCATTAGACCAGGGGCTTATCTCCTGTTTCCAAAATGCATCACAAACTGCTTGAGAAACTGTTCTACTATGATAATTGATGGTGAAAATAAATGATGTTTAATAAGATGTACTTGTGTTTACTAACTGTTTATTCAGTTCAACATGAATGTTGAACTGTAGGCCTACATAAGCTCCAAACAGTGATTTTTTTAAATCACCTTAATCCGACTAAAGTCAAAACTGAACTAAACAGAAATGGATTTAACACATGTGGACTATGCAGATATTAGTGGCATTACCGAAGTAAACACCAGTTTGTCACGGGGGCATGAATGAAATGTTCATGAGTTAAAGTGAAACTGCCGAACTGCAGTTAAAGTCACCCAAAATAACAGGAAACTCTTACATGAAAGCACTTCACGTAAACACCTTCATTATATTATTGTCTATTAAGGCAAATAACTACATTACAGATGTTCATGTAAGCGCAGTCAGTATGTCTTTGAAGTAAATGAAAGATCCAAAAGGTCACTTTTTTTGTCAGACAGCTCACCGGTCAGGTATACATTCGCACTAAAATATCAAGGTGAAAGTCATCATGGTTTGCGTAGAATAGACCCAGCTCCCAACGCAACTTTGAGAATAGATTAACAGTGATTTTTTTTATCACGTGATAAGAGTCTCGCGTTAATGCAACACGTTAACGGCAATAACGGCCCACCACTAGTGTGTTTAATATAATTTTGCACGTTACGTGTGTATAGTTGTAAAGGCTCACCTGCATGTGTTTCTCTAAACAGGCGCAGGTCAGATTCTCTTTAGTTCATAATTTATTTTATTTCAATTAATTTTGTCTAAAAAAATGATTAGACCTGTCCAGTTTTGTCTGGAACGTATCCCAGACCACCTTCTGAAGGGATTTGAGTGAATAAAAATAAACGAAGTGCAGTTGAAACAGTCTTAAAAGCAGACGTGATGGGATTAGCGCCTTTTTGTCACAACTGTCCGTGACCACCTGAGGGCGCTGTAGTTCAACGGACTCAGAATGGACTACAGCATCCCAAAAAGACTACAACTCCATACTTACCACACGCAAACACCGGAACACATACACTGATCTGTCATCACAGCTGTATCTGTTTTACCGTCGATTTTCTGGACTATATATTCTATCATTCCACCACTTTTGATCGTCGCGTCGTTTGTCTTCCTTGTTGTTCTTGTCCCCAGTCCTAGTAACTCTTGCAAACCGAGTTTCTTGATCTTGTTCTTGTATTTTTGCTATAGTCTAGTTCTGGTTTTATTTGTTTTTCTCGTCTGTTTTCCAGTAAGTCTAGTTTTTCGAGTTTATTATTCCTGAGCCTTGTCTCTGATTTAGTTTCTGGTTTTGTCGTTTATTTGTTACTTTGCACTTTGAACACCTCGTTTTATGTTGATGCACTGTAAATAAATCTGCACTTGGATCCGCACCTTTTGTTTTCCTGTTTTGATCAAGCATAACATGACACTTTTGTTGTGTAGTGACAGCTACCCATAGAATGTCTCATCAAAGATTCAAACATTACCACTCATGTGACTCACATCACATTATTGTAACTTTGAGGCTTCATGGGGTTCGAATTCAAGAGTTCCCACTTAGATATGCTTGGCGTTTATAGCAGGTTTGGCATGCTGTCCCGGGAGAGAACCCTGAGCTCGGAGATATTTGAGCCCAAGGCTTCCGCCCGTTCAAACAAGCTTATTGACCTTATTCTCCGCCGACGAGCGGGCGCTGCCATTTGAATCTTTTTGGCTCGAGACTTCCGGTCTCATTCACTTCCATTCATTTTTAGACATTAAAAACGGCTCATTACCCTGCTTGATGTTGCAATTTGATATTTCCTTGTTATATTATTCTACTTGGTCTGTATAGTCATGCAAACATTTGTTTGTAGAGCAAGTAGTTTGACCGTTTTCTGCCGTTTATTATTCCTAGTCATTTCTCCCATAGGCGACTGAATCGGAAGTTCTAAGACAATCGCGAAAATAGCCGCACTTCCGCATTTTAGAATAAGGTCAATTGGGAGATCCGAGATCAGGTAGGTCTCGAGAGCTCCCCCTTGGAAAAGGGAGGAAAAGGAGGAGATGGGGTGGAAGGGGGTATTCTTCCAAAACGAAGATAGAGCAGTATGGAGAAAACGATCCATTTATTGCAAACTAGGATCACTCTGATTGGATTATTACTGATTACAGATAAGCAGCCAGCCGTGCTCAATCATATCACGTGCTCTTCTCGAAATGAGTTTATAAAACTTCACTTAAAATGATACTTTATTATAAAATAATCGTTAAAAATTACGTAAAATAATTAAAAGGAAGAATTCTGGACATTTTGGCCATGTAGGTGGGTCATTCCTACCACCCGAACTCCCCCCTTGGCGACGGGCATGTATGCACAAACTTTGATTTTTTTAAATATTATTATTATTATTATTTTTTTTTTACATTTTTTGGTTTAAGTTTAAAAGACTCAAACTTTCTTCAATTCTTATTTATAAACATTCAAGCTCACATCTAAATCTGAACATCCACAAACTGTTACATTTTCTGCTTTAAATATAAAGTACCTCGTTTAATTTCACATCAGCAAATAGAAACATGCACAAACTTTCTTTAATCATTATTCAAACTGTTAGTTAGTCTGAAGGTGTAGTATAGTTTGAGAGTTCTGAAACGTTGACGGTGTTGTTTCTGCAGCTAGTGACTAATATGAGAAGTGAAGACTCATTTGGCTCTGTGTTTGACGCTCCCTCTCTGATCTCCAGGATGAAGGTGTGACTGTTGGTTAGTATCAGGCTTTGAGGAGCTGCGGGACAGCGAGGTTTCAGCAACGCCCGGCGAACGGCAGACACAGCTCAGGTCTGAACACAACAAACGGTTAAACAGCCATCACCACCCATCGCTAAGTGTGTTAATAGGTTATCTGGCCAGAAAAAAAAGACTAGTCATCGTTACCAGACATCTCATACCACAATCCCTTCAGCGCTAGTAAAGACTAACTGCTGGCTTTGGGAAAGTACGGCGTGTGTACAACAATAATAATCATAACCATTTCGGGGGACATCAGGTACTGAATTCTTCATATAAAAAGAACAAATATTGGTAATTTTCAGAATGATGCACAAAAACAAAACAGATTGTGGGGAAGCAGAGCTAAAATGAATAGACCTTCGAAGAAAGTCTAATGACTAATGGACAAACTAATGACTAACGTATGACGTTAAAATGAGCATTGTTTTGTGTATTTGGTGCAATGTGATGTGTTTACACTGTTTAAAGTACATAAAATAAAATAAAAACATAATTTTTTATATACACCATGCATTATTGTTGCTTATTTGTAATGTGAACAGGCGCTGACAAGAGAGTGCGGATCCAAATACAGGGTTTATAATGCTAAGAATCATCAGGCAAGCAACAGTCAACACAGAAGCAAACAGATGCATACGAGCAATCCAGAATCGTGGTCATAAAACAGGCGGATGATCAAAAGGCAGGCAGCAAGCAACATAAACTTTCAAAACAAAGAGAGAGTCAAAACAAGGCAAGGCAAAACACATCACAATGTTTACAAACAGAATAACAAGACTCAGCACTGATGTGTGTGTGTGTGTGTGTTGTTTAAATAGCCTTCTTCGAGCAGCTCCCAGCTGTGTGAGTGTAATCATTTGTGATCTGGTACAGGTGTGTGTGTGTGTGTGGTGCATGACTGGAACTGTAGTCCATGTTACAGTGGATTTGTAGTTCTTTGGCAATCTGTGTTATTACCAGCAATCTGCAAGGATTAGATTGATGGTGTATGTGACATTGTTAACTGTCTGGAATGCTTGATTCTGATTGGTCAGTCGGAAAGGTCTATGTTAACAACAGCTGAGACTAAAAACACAGCCTTATCCGGGATCTTTGAATCATCTTGATCATCAGCAAATATGTTCACATCAATTTTAACCACAATAGTTCATGAGTGTAGTGTCGATCTTTCTTTTGTGGCCAATATTGCATTGATTTGTCTTGGGAATGACAGATACAAGTCCAGTGCGATGCTAATGGAGGAAAATATTCCCTGACTTGCTCCTCCAAAACACTCCAAAGTGGCTCAATAATATTCAGTTCTGGTGACTGTGCAGGCCATAAAAGATGTTCAACTTCACTTTCGTGCTCATCAAACCACTCTTTCAGCAGTCTTGCTGTGTGTATTGGTGCATTATCATCCTGATACACTGCACCGCAGTATACAGTGTTTGACCCATTGGGTCATGTGGTCTTCCAGAATAGTTGGGTAACCCTTGGCAGTGACGTGCCCATCTAGCAGAGGTAATGGGCCTAGGGAAAGGCCATGAAATTGCAGCCCAAACCATCACTAGCCGCATTTCCACTGTCGGGCCAGTGTGAGCCAGGGCTTTTATCGGGTCGGGCCGGGCCAATCGCCCGGGAGGTTATGTAGTGATGCTGAAATCATGTCACGTTTCCACTGTTCCCTGCTGAAAAATCCAGCTTAAACCAGCCTAGGCTGGTTGGCTGGTTTTAGCTGGTCGACCAGGCTGGTTTTAGAGGGGTTTTGGCCATTTCCAGGCTGGTTTCCTGGGCAAATCCAATGACCAGCCAAATCCAGCAAAAACCAGCTTGACCAGCCTGGTTTAAGCTGGACATAGCTTGTTTTGGCTGGACTCCCAGCTTGGCTAGGCTGGTCAAGCTGGTTTTAGCTGGTCATCTCCCAGCCTGACCAGCTAAGACCAGGCTGGAAATGGCTGGAAACCAGCCTGGAAGTGGCCAAAACCCCTCTAAAACCAGCCTGGTCGACCAGCTAAAACCAGCCAACCAGCCTAGGCTGGTTTAGGCTGGATTTTTCAGCAGGGTTGGGCTAGAAGCTGGCAGCGCGTCAAACAAAACCTGCCCCCAGAACATCACCCACTTCAGCGGGTATCAGGCAGATAAAGCACACAATTGCGTCCTCACAAAACCATTAAAATGAAGACAGTGTAATGACGGCACGCCATCTGTACCAGACTCGGGCAAAGTGTGTCTCCTTTCACTTAGCCCCAAAGCCCCAGCTGGCCCTCTTTGGCCCAAGGTAGTCAGCGGGCCGAAAAAGGCCGGCCGCTGGCCCTGAGGAAGCCCAGCTTTGGCCCGATCAGGCCCCGGAAGTGACAGTGGAAACGCGACTGGCGCTTAGCTCGCTTTAGGCATGATAGTGAAAACGCGGCTACTGATCCACCCCCATGCTTCACTCTGGGTATGCAGCAGTCTGTGTGGGATACTTCTTTGGGGCTTCTCCACACCGTAACTCTCCTGGATGTTGGAAAGACTCATCAGAGAACAATACACGTTTCACATTGTCCACAGCACAAGATTTTCACTGCTGGCACCATTGAAACTAATGTTTGGCATTGGCACAAGAGACCAAAAGTTTAAACAGTTAAAAAGCTAGAACAGCCAGCCATGCATATTGACCATGTGGAGCTCCCGACCAACAGTTTTGGTGGGAACAGGAGAGGTGAGGTGTAAAGATCTGCGCGGGACTAAATTTTGAATCCCGCTCCCGCCCGCACCCGCCAGGTTTTAGCCCGAACCCGACCGCTCCCGCTTATATTAAGAATTTTTTGTCCCGCTGCCCGAACCGCCCCGTTTTTTGCCCGCTGCGCCCGTTCCCGCTAAAGAGCGGGGGAGAACAAAACCGAAAATCCCCCAGCTATACAGTCCAGACAGCCAAGTTGTCTGTATAAACACACACGATTGATTCGGGCCGGAATCGGGCAGTGAGTCCACAAGCATCCGGAGTCCGGCAGCCGGAGCCGGGCTGAGTGGTAAGTCTCTGGCAGGCGGGAATCTAGCCGGAACTGGCCCGAGTGTATTTTGCTATCTGGGAAAGCTCTCTCTCTCTCTCTCTCATTTGCATAGCAATATCCGCAATATTGCTAGACAGCCCGCTCCCGTCCCAAATTAAGCCCGTTACCGACCGCTCCCGCGATTTATTATTAAATTTATTCCCGTGCCGCAGAAATCTGGTCAGGTCCTGCGGCGCCCGCGGGACAGCCGCGGGAATGCAGACCTCTAGTGAGGTGCACATTTAAATCTACAATTGAGTTGTGCAGCTGTGGTTTTATGTTTTATTTTTTGGATACAATGTGGGTTAGCACCCAGACATCCCTTTCAGACAGCTTCCTCATGCGTACACAGTTACTCTTAGTACTTCTTCTCAGTGGTTTGCTCACGTTACTCTGTGGCTCTCGATACATAACAAAGACTTGCTTTAAAATAACAGAAAACCTACTGGCAGTTTATTACAAGGTATTTGTAGCGTAATATACAGACAATATAGCACTTTAAACTATTAAAAATGTTCATAAGAGTCACCTTTAGGTTTTAAAAAACCTTAATATATTAGGAGAAATAAAAACATGAATCCCAAAACACACCAAACTGCTCATTCACGGCTATATTTTACAGTGTGTGACATTTAAGCGCACAGATGTGTCAGTCAGTGTGTGTTTCTGTTCAGCTGAAGATCGCGCAGGATGTTGTGGTCGCGGTGGAAGTGAGATTTGGTCGATATGCTCAGCCTACGTCTGTATTCTTCAATGAACCTCGAAGGCGTGTGTGTTTCATGGTTAAACTGATAGTCTTGGCCTTTTGACGTCCACATGTTCATATTCACACGTCCATCTCAGCGGTTTGCGTAGACTTCATCATAAGTTTGGGTTAGTGAGCCATTAGTGATGGAAAGCGGTCCGTCTTTTCTTGAGAAACCTGTAGATGAACTTTAATCTCCACCGCAGCTCTGTACAGCCGTTTGAGAAAGGGACGAAAGTCACCCGCCTTCGTGATGGAGCATAAACAGATCTCGAATGTGTGGCCTTTCCCTTTCTGATGCAGCTTTTGACCCGATGCCGGCTTCAGTGACGCAAACACTGATGCTGCTGCTGCTTTTATTGTGCAACCCATTTAACAGACTTTCCGTGCCACGCTCAGGTCCAAGGTGTTGTTTTTGACATTCAGTTGAAGTCAGAAGTATTAACCCTTCTGTATATTTTTTCAGCACATTTCTGGACATAATAGTTTTAATAACTCATCTCTAATGACTGATTTATTTTCTCTCTGCCATGATGACAGTAAATAATCTTTGACTAGATCTTTTTCAAGACACTTCTATACAGCTTAATGTGACATTTAAAGGCTTAACTAAGGAAATTATGCAAGTCATTGTATTTTATATATATATATATATATATATATAGTTTGTTCTGTAGACTACCGAAAAAAAAAAATTGTTTAAGGCGGTAATAATATTGGCCTTAAAATGGTTCAAAAATGTTTTTATTCTAACCAAAATAAAACAAATAAAGGGGGTCGCACACTAGATGTGCCCCTCGGTGATGTGTCGCACCATCCCAGCCAGCAATGACATGTGGGGCCCAGATGGGTCTTTCATGATTTGCCCGGTTAAGGCCCACATAAGACCCTCACAAATCCCACTTAAAACCCATCTGGGCATCAACGGGTGCAAACTCACTTTAAACCCCTTTGGGCAGGTGGGGCCCAAATGGGTGTGGCATGAATTTCCCAGTTAGGACCAATGACTGTAAAAAATATGGACGACGCGACAGCCCCTTTTCCCATTGAACGCCTTGAGGGCAAAACGCCTGCTTGACGGGCACAAACTGTCGCAAAAGACTGCTGAAATTGGAGCCTTGACATGCGCAGAAGGACTGTCTGATGGAGCCAGAGGAGGAGCCGCGAAAATGAGCAGAGTCGAGCTTCCAACCAAACGCTTTATGTAAAATCAACCACGCCCCCCGAACTTCCCAGCATGCGTTTGCTGTCATATCAACACAAATGGATGTAATAACGTTAACAAATATGAGGGTTTTATATATTCAATCGCGCCAGCTCCGGGCCGCAGCGCAACTCGCGGCGTTGCAGACTGATTCCGGCTCGCATGCGGCAGCGCCGGCTCGCTCGGCCGCCGCATCTGGCTCGATTGACTCGGGCTGGAATCGGGCAGTGAGTCCAGGCATCCGGAGTAGGTCCAGCAGAGGTAGTCAGTCTAAGGGGTAAGTCTCCGGCAGGCGAGAATCTAGCCGGAACTGGACCAAGTGTATTTTGCTATCTGGGTGGTTAGGCGTGTATCAGCAAACTAATAAAGCCCGAAAAAAGCCCTGACCTTAGCGAATAAACAGTGTTCCACCAGGATCATGTATGTCAGAAACTGTAGTTTACTGCTGAACTCATTTTGTCATGGTAAAATAATACAGAAATGGAATAATAACACTTCAGTCTCCTGCCGAAGCTCAGACGCGCTGCTTTAAGAAACTGTCAATCACAGCTGTCAATCACGATGACACGCCCAGCATTAAATTACTGCTAAAAACAAACTGTTTACAAAAATGAAGATCTGCACCTATTACAGCACAATAACCAGTGCCTTAATCCACCAGAACCATCTTTCGGGACATTTTATTGCAAGTGTAATATTTTTTTTATTTGGGCTCAAGTCTCCTTCATTAACACGGAGGAGGCAGGCTTTATGACTTGTACTGCAGCCAGCCCCCAGGGGGCGATCTAACGGCCGAGACCTTCACTCAAACGCAGGCTTGCGGCACACTTGGTTAGGACCCATGCAGTACCCTTACAGGTCCCACTTTTAGTACGTCTGGGCTTCCACGGCTGGCCCCAATGTGAATCCCGGGTGCAAGCCTGTAATGGGGCCCACATTTGACGCCCGTGAGGCCCTCATCTGGGCCCCACATGTCATGCTGGCTGGGATGCAGCACCATGCATTTCAAAATTTTAAACATGGATTTCTATCAGGGTAAACACACCGGTGCTGCAAGTTAGCGGCTGTCCGCGACACCCAGCTATGATTCAGGACACCGCTCATATTTCTGTCGCGCCACAGAGCGCCATCTGAATAGTTTCATTTGAAATAAGATGCGAATGTGCACGCCTGATGTGCGGTAGTTTCAACTGTCGTGTGCGCCGTATCGTGGTGCCAACTGGCGCATATGGTGTGCTACCTGCTTAAGACTTTTTCCCAGAAGAAAGAAAATATTATAGGAAATACTGTCAAAAATTCATTACGTAAACGTAATTTGGCCAATATTCATTGCATTTACTAGATTTTTTTTTAAGCTAAGTGATTGAAACAATTGACGTGTGCGGAATTTCATTAATTCATTTTCTTTGCGGCTTAGTCCTTTTATTAACTTGGGGTCGCCACAATGGAATGAACCGCCAACTCATCCAGCATATGTTCTACGTAACTAATGCCCTTCCAGCTGCAAGCTATCACTGGGAAACATTTATACATGCTCATTCATACACACACACTACGGACAATTTAGTTCGGTTTTAGTTAGGTAAGCTAAAATTGTCAGTAGTAGTGACTCATAGTGGTTCAAATGAATCGTCCTGATAATGAGTTTTTAGCCGCGACGTTGATATAGAACTTAAGCCCCGCTCATTTGTTGTGCGCGCAAACCCCAGAGAATTGAAACCTGCGGCCCCGCCCACAAACACAGTAGCAAGAAGAAGAAGAACGCTGTAGCAGATCCCGGTTGAATCATGTTCGCATACGATGTGCTCAGCAGGATATTATTGGAAAAGTGAGGGAAAACTTGTGTTATTTTCATTCCCAAAGATGAGGCTGCGAAGAGTCAGTGGTTGAAGTTTATTTTTGCAAAAATACCTCAGCATTATAGCCCCAGCCTTGAGCTGTGTTCCTGTCATTTTTCTGACGAGTGCTTCAGCAAACTACACACTTACAACGGTGGATTCATCTGCCATTTGTTAAAGGAAGGATCAGAAAAGACTATTGATGTGTGGGACTTTGTCAGAGCTCGACAGGAAGTTTACAGTACACAGTTCATGTTTCTTCCTCCATTTCACAAGTGTAAGTTAGCGTGATTTAAAATGGCTGCCTCCTTGTTTTCTCTAGCTTGCACATGATGTATTTAATTGTGTTTTTTTACTTGTAACAGCTTGCAGTGTATCTGGTTAACTCTATATTCTCATATTGCGTCTAAAACCACATTGATAACGAAACACGTAGCGCTTTTGTTTACGGATTTAAATGATTTTGTGAGTGCGCAGTCTACTGCAGTTTGTCGATGCTATAACCACCGTCAGCTGTTCCTACACACGTGTGACAGTCAAGTTTCAGAATAGTTCAGCTTTTGCCACTGTGTGGATTAATACTGAATATGTATCACTGTTTTGTACTTATGGTTAAGAATAGAGTGATATCCTGGTGTTAAACTGCATTGCTTCAATGCACTCCTGCATTGGGCTCACACACATACCTGCCAATACTTATCTCTAAAAATCCGGGTGACCGGAGGGGTTAGGTATGGAGGTGAGGTGTCTGAATAACACTTTTGACTGTTGAGAACCAGGTACTATGTACTATACCCGGAGGTTTCACAGACTGTACTATAGTTTTCCAGGAGAAATAACAAAACAGGAGGGTGGTGGGAGATGGGTCTGAAATACAGAGGACTTCCGGGAAAAACGGGAGTGTTGGCAGGTATGCTCACACATACATTCTGCCCTCTAACTACTTTAATATTGATGTTAAGCCGTGGTGGGCATTTCACTCTGTCTCACGCTGAACGCAATTGATCAATCGCAACAAACTGTCATCGGTCCAATCAGCGCAGATTAGCCTTATGCTAAGGAGGGGTTTGGGAACAAATTAATCGCTGAATGAATCGTATGGGAATCGATGAGAAAATAAATGCATATTATAAGACCATGAAAGAGTTTTTTGACCTTGCATGCAGATTAAAATGTGTTGGAGACCCTTAAAACCAAATATGACCCAGTTTAATGTATAATAGGGGCTAGGGGTCTGCATTAATTTCCGAATAAATCGCGGGAGCGGTCGGTAACTGGTTTAATTTGGGACGGGAGCGGGCTGTCTAGCAATGTCGCGGATATTGCTATGCGAATGAGAGAGAGAGAGAGAGCTTTCCCAGATAGCAAAATACACTCGGGCCAGTTCCGGCTAGATTCTCGCCTGCCAGAGACTTACCACTCAGCCCGGCTCCGGCTGCCGGATGCTTGTGGACTCACTGCCCAATTCCGGCCCGAATCAATCGGGCCAGATGCGGCGGCCGTAAGCAAGCCGACGCTGCCGCATCCGTGCCGGAATTGGCCCGAGAGTAATGTGCACTGTGGCCCGGAGCTGGCGCGACTCAGTAGTTATATACCTTTATATAAAACCTTTTGGTATTACATTGGTACTTGATACATGGTATTACAAGCCTTTGAGTTGATATAACAGCAAACGCCTGTGTGTCTGCTTGGTGCTTGTGTGTGTGTTAGTGCGCGCGCGCTGGGGGATTTTCGGTTTTGTTCTTCCCCGCTCTTTAGCGGGATCGGGCGCGGCGGGCAGAAAACGGGGCGGTTCGGGCAGCGGGACAATAAATTCTTAATATAAGCGGGAGCGGTCGGGTTCGGGCTAAAACCTGGCGGGCGGGAGCGGGATTCAAAATTTAGTCCCGCGCAGATCTTTAATAGGGGCTTTTTAAATGTCACTGTAAGCTGAATACTAGTATCTTAAAGAATGTCTAGTCTAATATTATTTACTGTCATCATGACAAAGATAAAATAAGTCAGTTATTAGAGATGAGTTATTAAAACTATTATGTTGAGAAATGTGTTGAAGAAATTTCTCCGTTAAACAAAAATTGGGGAAAAATATACAGGAGGGCTAAACATTTTTGGTCTTGACATGTTTATGTTGTATTTGTGTGTGTGTGTGTGTGTGTGTGTGTGTTATCTTGTTTAGTAGCCGTTTTCTTGGTCTTTGATTTGAAAGTGAACTCACATCTGTGTAAATCTCCAAATAAAGTTTCCCTCCAGCTGTTTTATTTACTCCCAGTGTTTAATCACATCAGTACCTGTTCAGTCTCGGACTCCATGCTTGTGTATTTATATTGCTTTCAACCATGTATGATTTTCTACCGCTCATGCACTCTCTGCTTTTATTTATTTATTTAATGTGTGTGTGGGAGAAACAGAACTTGAGTGTTTGATGTCCATCTAAAACAGGCGGAGAAAACACCAGCGGCTCTTCACTCCTCCGTGTGCGTGTGTAACAGCACTTACTCAAGCAGTGTGTGTGTGTGTGTGTGTTTTAATGGTCCACCTGGGCCCAGTGGGTCTGTTCATCCGCTCTCTCAGTCCACCTGCAGTCAGTGTTGGGCTTGATGAGCGAGCTCTGCTGTGGTAAATGCACACACACACACACACACACACACACACACCCTCATGTAAACACTCACACACACTCATGGCATTTGATGTGGTTTCTGGAGAATCAGCTTACACATTTTGTTTGCTTTGAAGACTTTCAACCACACAAACACACTCACACACACACACACACACACACACACTACTTTCTCTGCCTTTTCATCACTCTTTTATCCTCCGCGGTGTTTGAAGGGTTTGGAATGTGATCTGATAGAGTTTCTATCACTGTTCACGTCTCAGGAATAAGATTTTCATTTCAAATGTGCCATTTTGCTGCAGAGAATTCCTGAGGCGAGTGGTTACACCGCTCTGTTGTGATTCCAGAGATCACACCCTCTCTTATGATTGACAGCTCTGAGTCCAGATACCACTCCCCTCTATTATGACTGACAGCTCAAAACAAAGACAACACCTCTGTTGTGATTGACAGCTCTAAAGCTAGAAACCCCACCCCTTTGTTATGATTGACAGCTGACACCAGAGACCACACCTCTCGATTATGATTGACAACTGAAGTCAAAGACCACACCCTTCACTGTTATGATTGACAGCTGACACCAGAGACCACACCTCTCGATTATGATTGACAACTGAAGTCAAAGACCACACCCTTCACTGTTATGACTGACAGCTGACACCAGAAACCACACCTCTCGATTATGATTGACAACTGAAGCCAAAGACCACACCCCTCACTGTTATGATTGACAGCTGATGTCAGACACCACACTTTATTGTTATGATTGACAGCTGAGACCATAAACCACACCCCTCTGTTTTGATTGACAGGTCTGAGGCTAGAGTTCATGCCCCTTTTTATGCCTGGCAGCTGAGAAAAGAAACCATGTTCCTCTGTTATGATTGACTGCTCAAGAGAGAGACCACACCCTTGTGTTAAATTTAAAAGAGACTAGTCTCCTCTTTGTTATGATTGACAGCTGAAGCCGGAGACCAAACCTCTCTCTGTTTTGGTTGACAGCTGAAGCCAAAGACCACACCCCTCTGTTATGATTGACAGCTGAGGTCAGAGACCACACCCCATGTTATAATTGACAGGTGAGGCCAAAGACCACACCCCTCTGTTTTCATTGATAGCTGAGGCCAGAGACCACTCAACTCTTTGATATGATTGACAGCTGAGGCCAGAGACCACTCCACTCTCTAATATGATTGACAGCTGAGGCCAGAGACCACTCCACTCTCTAATATGATTGACAGCTGAGGCCAGAGACCACTCCACTCTCTAATATGATTGACAGCTGAGGCCAGAGACCAATCCACTCTCTAATATGATTGACAGCTGAGGCCAGAGACCACTCCACTCTCTAATATGATTGACAGCTGAGGCCAAAGATCACACCCCTCTGTTATGATTAATGGCTGGGGCCAGAGACCACTCCCCTCTCTGTTATGATTGACAGCTAAGGCCGGAGACCACTTCCCTCTTTGTTATGATTGACAACAGGGACCAGAGAAAACTCTAGCCAAAGGCCCTGCCTCTCTGTTTTGATTGACATCTGAAGGCAGAGACCAAACCTCTCTCTGTTTTGACTGACAGCTGAGGCCAAAGACCACACCCCTCTGTTATGATTGACAGCTGAGGCCAGAGACCACACCCCATGTTATGATTGACAGCTGAGGTCAAAGACCACACCTCTCTGTTATGATTGACAGCTGAGGCCAGAGACCACACCCCATGTTATGATTGACAGCTGAGGCCAAAGACCACTCCCCTCTGTTATGATTGACAGCTGAGGCCAGAGAGAACTCCTCTTTGTTATGATTGACAGCTGAGGCCGGAGACCACACATCTCTGTTATGATTGACAGCTGAGACCAGAGACCACATTCCTCAGTTTTGATTAACAGCTCAAGCCAGAGACCCCTCCCCTCTTTTATGATTGACAGCTGAGGACAGAGACCATTTCTTTCTTTGTTATGATTGACAGCTGAGGACAGAGACCACTCCCCTCTTTTTTATGATTGACAGCTGAGGCCAGAGAACACTCCCCTTTGTTATGATTGACAGCTAAGACCAGAGACCACACCCCTTGGTTTGGATTACAGCTCAAGCCAGAGACCCCTCCCCTCTTTTATGATTGACAGCTAAGACCATAAAACACTCCTCTCTGTTATGATTGACAGCTGAGGCCAGAGACCACACCTCTCTGCTATGATTGACAGCTCAAGCCAGAGACCACTCCCCTCTGTTACGATAGACCGCTAAGGCCAGAGACCACACCCTTTGTTTTGATTGACAGCTCAAGCCAAGGGCCCCGTCTCTCTGTTATGATTGACATCTGAAGCCAGGGACAACCTCTCTCTGTTTTGAATGACAGCTGAGGCCACAGACCACACCCCACTGTTTTGATTGACAGCTGAGGCCAGAGACCACACCCCTCTGTTATGATTGATAGCTGAGGCCAGAGGAAAGGGCCATCTGAAACTACTGTAGAGCTGTAGAGCTCTGCTCACGCCACTGGATGTGGACTGTCAAAGCAGCCATCACAATATTTCAGATTGAGGAACGTTCCAGCATATCAGGCAGGCAAAGTTATGTGTTTGTGTGTATGCTAATGGGAAGAGATGTCTAGTCTAATTTAAGCACAAGAGATACAAATGATCTATCACATACAGTCAATTTTATAACCATACTTTTAAAAAAAATATGATTGACACCTAAGACAAATGACTCCATCCTTTAAAATTAACAACCACTTCCTTCCCATATGATTGATACCTGAGGCAAGTGCCACGCCTTTCCGTTATGATTGACATCTAAAGCAGGTTTGCCACACCCTTTTTATGATCAACTCCTAAGGCAATGGTCACACCCTTACATCTTGATTGACTCACACAGATGGGAAAAGATACTGAATCCCTAATACTCTGTATTAGTCTCTGTATATGTCTGTTTGTCAAAGTTCTTTCCAGCAGAGCTTGATAATAACATTATTTGGCTAAACTGACTATATATTTTTACTGGAGGTCACATCTTTCCATTATGATTGACACCTGGCCCATCAGTTTTTCTTGACAGCTGAGGTTAGGTTTCACACTATCTGATTCGACATCGGGGGTCACCAATCTCGGTCCTGGAGGGCCGTTGTCCCTTCAGGGTTTAGCTCCAACTTGCCTCAACACACCTGTCTGGGTGTTTCAAGTATACCTAGTAAGACCTTGATTAGCTTGTTCAGGTGTTTTTGATTTGGGTTGGGGCTAAAACCTGCAGGACACCGGCCCTCCAGGAACAAGTTTGGTGACCCCTGTTCTATATGAACTTGAGGTTAGGCCACACCCTTATGGTTGACACATGAGGCTAGTGGCCATAGATATATACACTAGATGTCGCCTGGCCTATTGTTGTCTATTGGACGGAATGCGTCAATAGCGCCGCCATCTTGCTACAGGGTAGCGCTCCTTTGAAATGAATGCGGGACCAAGGTACAGTGGAGGACTGTGGCCATGCAAAGCCAGAGATATACACATATATCTATGATCGGGAGTTGTCCTGGATGTTAGTATGTATTTTTTTTTTTCTAATTACGAAAATTATAATTTTACATCACTTTTCTACATTGATGGATCAGTGACCGCACGGGCATTCCTGACAAAAAGCTTGTGTTTGTGTGTACAGAAATGTACTATTCACCCTCCCTGTTGAATTTAATCTAATCCGTGTCCTGAAACACACCTCCTCTCCTGCTTTCACTTCTCATACTGACGGAGGGAGCGATTCGTTTGTGAATGAATCCCCCGAACGACTCTTTCACTAACGTTAGCCGACAATAATACAAGTTTCTGGCAGCGCAGCATCTCGTTGTCATATTTCTTTTGCATTGTTTGCTGATTTTATTCAACAAAACTAGCATAAGCTGAGTGTTTAGTGCGAGTTGGAGCTGCTTTGCCGTATGGTGAGTGCAGTAAGTGACTGTTATCCTCAATAACGTTACCTGATTAGCACAAAAGTTCAGAACATACAAAAACAGAAAAAAAAACAATATTACCTATGAAATGTTCTGCCTTTGTGCTTTGTTTTCTTTGTTTGCTCGTTACTACACTCGTAGACAGCGCTAAAGTCCCGCATCTTCACGTAATAACACTGTCTTGACTAGTGCAGTTCAATGACATTTGTCCTGGCAGCACTGTACCAATGTGGCGGCGCTATTGACGCTTGCTCACGGTCCCTATGCAATTTCTAGTGTATCTATCTATGGCTAGTGGCTATGTCTTTCCTTTTAGATTGGCTGTTTCCATCCATCTATTTCCATCTAACCCAGGGGTCTCAAACTCGCAGCCCGCGGGCCATTTGCGGCCCTCAGTGCAATATTTTGTGGCCCGCGCCGACCGCTGTACACTGACAGAATCAGCGGAGCGGGGAGAGAGAGCGCTTCCAGCTCCGCTGATTCTATCCGTACACAGCGGTCACTGGCATTCCCCGCCCGCCGTGTAAACAAAGGAGCGGGGATGCCGGTGACGTCACCACGCACCCCGCCCCTTTGTTAGACGCTGTGACGGGCGGGAAGAACCAAGGTAAGCTGTTCCCGCCCCTGCCTGCCACTCAGCTACATCCTGCATTATATATATTATAGGTAGATACAGACTGGTACAGACTGATGTGACTGGAGTGGGGTGGGGGTGTTTTATTTATACATATATACGCCTATATATTTAGGTGAGGGAATGGAAGTTTTGAGTGAGTTCCCCCACTTTTTTCCCTAGGACTAGGCCTTTTTGGGAGCACATATTTGTGTGAGAAGTTATTCTCCACCTTGAACTTCAATAAGTCAAAGTACAGGTCTAGACTTAATAATGATCATCTTCAAGCCATACTGAGGGTCTCAACTGCTTCTGCTCTAAAGCCAAATGTGGTTCAGATTTGTGAGAAGAAGCGCTGTCAAGTCTCTGGCAGTAAGGAGTAGGCAAAAGATGCCATGTTCAGAAGAACTGTTCATAAACTTCACTCAATGTTCTATTAATGTTCAGGACACTTCATGTTCAGAAGAAATAATTAAAACTGTTAATAATGGCATTTGAGGACTTTTTTTGTGTGAAATCCCTTATGCGGCCCAGCCTCACCCAGACTTTGCCTCCTGCGGCCCCCAGGTAAATTGAGTTTGAGACCCCTGATCTAACCCATTGCGTTTCATCTTTTTCTTCTAAGGCATAACTTATTAGAGAAGAAAAAAACACCACAGTGGAAAATTCCAATGCACTAAACTAAATTTCTCTGTCTGATATTTGCTCCAATTTATCACTAGTTTATAAGTTTATATAGCTTTATACAGCTTCTGAAAATGGTGCTTTATTCACAAATGTTTTATGCGATAATCTTGTTTTACTCATAAATCTAATTAGCATCTTTGGACCAATGTGCTCCAAATACTAACTATTTATTATGGTCACTAGTTAGACTGCCTACCAGACACACTAGAGGGCACTCTACTCCTCATATCAGCTACTCTCCCGAACTACATATCCCATTGCGCACTGCAATCACACACCAGTTCCAGAGCACCCCTTGATTACATACAGCTGAATCTCATCATTACTGATTAGGGACTATTCAATTCAATTCATGTTTATTTCTATAGCACTTTTACAATGTAGATTGTGTCAAAGCAGCTTAACATAGAAGTTCTAGTAAACTGAAACTTTGTCAGTCCAGTTTTTAGAGTTTAAGTTCAGTTTAGTTTAATTCAGTGTTGTTTATATTCACAGCTGAAAGTCCAAACACTGAAGAGCAAATCCATTGATGTGCAGTAGAGGTCTGCATTCCCACGGGCGCAGCGGGACCGACCAGATTTCTGCGGCACGGGAATAAATTTCCGAATAAATCGCGGGAGCTGTCGGTAACGGGTTTAATTTGGGACGGGAGCGGGCTGTTTAGCAATATCGCGGATATTGCTATGCGAATGAGAGCTTTGCCTGTGTGTGTACTTGGTGCTTGTGTGTGTGTGTGTGTATGTTAGTGTGTGTGCGCGCGCGCGAGCGAATGAGAGAGAGCTTTCCCAGATAGCAAAACACACTCGGGCCAGTTCCGACTAGATTCTTAGAGACTTACCATTCGGCCCGGCTCCGGTTGCCGGACTCGGGCCAGATGCTTGTGGAATCGGCCCGAGAGTAATGTGCGCTGCGGCCCGGAGCTGGCGCGACTCAGTATTTATATACCTTTATATAAAACCTTTTGGTATTACATTGGTACTTGATACATGGTATTACAAGCCTTTGAGTGTGTGTGTGTTTATACAGACAGCTTGGCTGTCTGGACTGTATAGCTGGGTGATTTTCGGTTTTGTTCTCCCCTGCTCTTTAGCGGGATCGGGTGGCCAGAAAATGGGGCGGGTCGGGCAGCGGGACAACAAATTCTTAATATAAGCGGGAGCGGTTGGGTTCGGGCTAAAATATAGCGGGTGCGGGCAGGAGCGGGATTCAAAATTTAGTCCCGCGCAGATCTCTAATGTGCAGTTCCAAACCAAGCAAGCCAGTGGTGACAGCAGCAAGGAACAAACTTCCCTAAGTGACAAGAGTGACGGAAAAAACCTTGAGAGAAGCCAGGCTCAGTTGGGCACGACCATGTCTCCTTTGGTCAAACCTCTTGTGCAGAGCTGCAGTTTAGGCACTGGAGGCTGGAGAACGCTGCTCGTCCATCATGGAGAAGCTGCTAGTGTGAGAAGGTCACCCACGGGTGATCAGGCTGGCCCACAGGATCAATGCGAACATTCGTCTGTCTCTGGGGTTTTTCAGGAATCTCATGCTCTCCACTCCTCCATGACCACCACAGCATCTGCTCAGGCCTGATTCAGGATTATGGAGACCTTGGGATATGAAAAAAACAGACGAACATAAGCGAAGACGCCGTTCAAATATAATGCCTTTTCAGACTATATATACACCACTGATGCACATGTCCATGCTGAGTCTTGTTATCAGTAGTAAGCATTGTAAAGCGTTTTCCTGTGTAGTCTAGCTGTATTTTTGACCTTTGTTTGTTTTACTGTTTATGTTTGTTTTGCCACATACCTCGACTATATGCCTGTTTACCGGTTATTCTCGGTTACTCCCTTTTCTTTGGTTTGTAATGTAATGGGCAGCACAAAAGTCTTGACACCTCAGGCTGTTGATGTTGCTATTCACTCTGCAGATCTCTCGCAATCCCCTGAATGTAACCCCAAACCATGATTTTTCCTTCACCAAACTTGACTGATTTCTATGACAATCTCGGGTCCATGCAGGTTCCAGTAGGTCTTCTGCAGTATTCATGATGATTGGGATGCAGCTCAACAGATGATTCGTCAGGAAAAATCAACCTTATGCCACTTTTCTACATGATCAACTAGAAGTCAAGTTATTATTTGAGCTCTGAGACAACTGAGATCAACATCAAGACTTTTGTCAGGTGGTGTACTTGTGTACAGGTATGTACTGTACAATATATTGTATAGTTTTGTTGTTGATTGCAATCAAATGTATTTAAATTCTCTCTCTCTCTTTCCCTCACCATCATCACTGTCTCTACTAGCCGCTCCAGATCCCCTGGAAAGCCAGACCAGACGGACAAACAGGAAGCAGCTGTTGCCAGGGAAACAGGCTGCGGAGCGTGGGAGAGATTGTGAGGTAAGAAAGGAGAACAAATGAAGGAGAAAATAGATCGAGGGAATGAAGCCGAGCTGGAGAGATCTAATTAAATTCTGACAGCGAGGGAAAAAGGCCATGTGTGTGTGTGTGTGTGTGTACCTGCGTCTGTAGCTGGGAATAGATGGAGTGACGCAAGGTGTGACAGAAAAACACAGACCCTGACAACAAGACCAGTCTAAAGCCCTGTTCGCTTGGTGAATGCTTGATTAAACAGGGGGGGTTAACATTTAAAGGGGGTAGCTGGTTATTTTTGTACCATCTGAATCCACAGTGTGTGTGTGTGTGTGTGTTTCTCTCAGCACTTGCATAAAAATCACAGGCCCTATTAGCGTAACGGTTTTATCTTATTTTATTTTAACACACTCTAATTTTGTGCGGTGATTTAATCATCATCCGAGTCCACGTCTCTGTGTTTATATGCTGTTGCGTCTCAGAGAAACAAGGTCTTGTGAATACTTTTTGATGTCACTGTGTTGAGCCTGAGAAGAGGAAGAGCTAAACTGAACAGTGCAGAAAACTTCTGTTTCCATTAGTTTGTTGTGGAATAGGCAGCACAATGGCGCAGTGGGTAGCACAATCACCTCACAACAAGAAGGTCGCTGGTTCAAGTCCCGGCTGGGTCAGTTGGCATATCTGTGTGGAGTTTGCATGTTCTCCCCGGGTTTCCTTCGGGTGCTTCGGTTACCCCCACAGTCCAAACGCATGCTCTGTAGGTGAATTGGGTAATCTAAAATTGTCCATTGTGTATATGTGTGTGTATGGATGTTTGCAGCTGGAAGGGCGTCCGCTCTGTAAAATATGTGCTGGGTTAGTTGGCGGTTCATTCCGCTGTGGTGACCCCAGATTAATAAAGGGACTGAGCTGAAAAGAAAATGAATACATAAATGAATGTCTATCGTTCTGTCTCTGTCTGTATGTTTATCGTTTTGTCTATCGTTCTATCTAGCATTCTGTCTGTCTATCAATCTGTCTATCGTTCTTTTTGTCTGTCTGTCGTGTCTATCTGTGTATCTGTCGTTCTGTCTGTCTTTCGCTCTGTTTGTTTATCACTCTGTCTTTGTCTGAATGTCTGTTTTTCAATCAGTCTGTCATTCTGTCTGTCTCTCGGTCTGTTGTTCTGTCTGTCTCTCGGTCTGTCTGTTGTTCTTTCTGTCTAACGTTCTGTCTATCTGACTATCATTGTCTGTCTGTCATTCTGTCTGTCGTTCTGTCTGTCTGTCGTTCTGTCTGTCTGTCGTTCTGTCTGTCTGTCATTCTGTCTGTCTATCGTTCTGTCTGTTGTTCTGTCTGTCTGTCGTCGTTCTGTCTGTCTGTCATTCTGTCTGTCTATCGTTCTGTCTGTCTGTCTATCATTCTGTCTGTCTGTCTGTCTGTCGTTCAGTGTGTCTGTCTATCGTTCTGTCTGTCGTCGTTCTGTCTGTCTATCATTCTGTCTGTCTATCATTCTGTCTGTCTGTCTGTCTATCATTCTGTCTGTCTGTTGTTCTGTCTGTCTATCATTCTGTCTGTCTGTCCGTCTGCCTATTATTTTCTCTCTGTCTATGATCTGTCTATCTGTCTGTCTGTCTTTCGCTTTGATTGTTTATCACTCTGTCTGTCTTTGTCTGAATGTTTGTCTGTCTGTTTGTCAATCTGTCTGTCATTCTGTCTGTCTATCACTCTGTCTGCCTGTCTGTCTCTCTGTCTGGCGTTCTATCTGTCGTTCTTTCTGTCTATCTGACTATCATTGTCTGTCTGTCATTCTGTCTATCATTCTGTCTGTCTATCGTTCTATCTGTCTGTCTCTCTGTCTATCATTCTGTCTGTCTGTCTGTCTGCCTATAATTTTCTCTCTGTCTATGATCTGTCTATCTGTCTGTCTGTTGTTCTGTCTGTCTATCATTCTGTCTGTCTGTCCGTCTGCCTATTATTTTCTCTTTGTCTATGATCTGTCTATCTGTCTGTCTGTCTTTCGCTCTGATTGTTTATCACTCTGTCTGTCTTTGTCTGAATGTTTGTCTGTCTGTTTGTCAATCTGTCTGTCATTCTGTCTGTCTATCACTCTGTCTGCCTGTCTGTCTCTCGGTCTGGCGTTCTATCTGTCACTCTTTCTGTCTAACTTTGTCTATCTGACTATCATTGTCTGTCTATCATTCTGTCTGTCTATCGTTCTATCTGTCTGTCTCTCTGTCTATCATTCTGTCTGTCTGTCTGTCTGCCTATAATTTTCTCTCTGTCTATGATCTGTCTATCTGTGTGTCTGTTGCTCTGTATGTCTGTCTGCCTAACTATCATTCTGTCTGTC
>NC_141023.1:7187500-7192500 GCF_052040795.2 Danio rerio
ACGCCATACTTCACATTTTTTCTGTTCTGATTACTGATTCTGATTAGCAGCGTAAACTTCCCACCTGTTAATGTTTATTCAGATTACTGTATTATTTTACATTCACCAGCCACTTAATTAGGTACACCTTATTAGTGGTCATAAAAGGATGGACACGGTCAGCAACAATACTCAATACAAAGCTCAATTGATACTAATGGGCCAAAAGTGTGCCAAAAATATCCCCCACACCACCATCACCAGCCTGAACCTCTGATACAAGGCAGGATGGATCCATGCTTTCATGGTGTTGACTCCAAATTCTGACCCTAACATTCGAATGTCGCAGCAGAAATCGAGACTCATCAGACCAGGCAACGTTTCTCCAATCTTCTCTTGTTCATATTTAGTAAGCCTGTGTGAATTGTAGCCTCAGTTTCCTGTTCTTAGCTGACAGGAGTGGCACCCGGTGTAGTCTTCTGCTGCTGTAGCCCATCTGCCTTAAGGTTGGACGTGTTATTTGAGTTGCTGTTGCCTTTCTATCTGCTGGAACCAGTCTGGCCATTCTCCTCTGACCTCTGGCATCAAGGCATTTGTATTCCCACAGAACTGCCGCTCGCTGGATATTTTCTCTTTTTCACATCATTCTCTGATAACCCTAGAGATGGTTGTGCGTGAAAATCCCAGTGGATCAGCAGTTTCTGAAATACTCAGACACCGTGTGGCACCAACAACCAGGCCACGTTCAAAGTCACATAAATCTCCTTTCTTCCTTATTCTGATGCAGCAGATCGTCTTGATCATGTCTACATGAATAAATGCATTGAGTTGCTGCCATGTGATTGGCTGACTAGACATTGCGCTAAGGAGCAGTTGGACAGGTGTACCTAATAAAGTGGCCGGTGAGTGTAAGCAGCCATTGGTAAAAAAAAAATAAAATTGTTAATTTTGGGATTCACACGTGTTTTCAGCTCAAAGTTAAACTGTACAGTTTAACAAAGTGACTTTTATTGACATTTTAGTCCTTTGAAACAATAATGTATACGAATATATATCGAGAAAAAAATCTGTAAAATAACAATAACAATGAGCTAATTACAAGGTGTTTGTAGCACAATATACAACACCAACCCAGACATCACTTTAAACTAATAAAAATGTTCATAAAAGTAACTTTTTCCAATCTTTTTAAGATTAAAAATTGTTGGACTAAAGATCAAGATCCCATAATGCAATTCAAAAGTATGAACCACAACAGAAAACTGCTAATTTACCCATATTTTAACAGTGTAGGAGAAAGCTGGCATTACATGAGGAATGTTAATGATTGTCAGATTAGCAGTTCTTCCTTTCAAGACAAACAGACACTGAAGTGTTTATACGTTTCGCGGGCTCTGAAGCTGAATTCCTTTCCTCTGACGCGGCCGCATCTACTTCCCGCCTAAAAGCGCTGCTGTCAATCAAAGCTCGTCTCTGGCGGGAGATTAACGGCGCTCCGGTTTGATGTTGTTGGGTTCGAGCGGAGCGGGTGTGCGGGTGTTTCGGCATGTGTCTCCATCTGTCAAACGCGCTGTTTATCCGGGGCTTCTGGCTCTTTGTGAGTCGACCGCAGCACGTGTGATTCAGATCCGTGAGTCATGAGAGAGCATCGGTCACTCGAGCAATCTGTCACCGGAGAAAGAAAGAGAGAGTTTTCAGCCACTGAAACGGCTGTGATGGGGGTCTTACTGAGAAAATAGTTTTTAATTTGTTTTTCACATTTATTTTTTACATTTTATCAGGTTAATTCTACAGAAGTCCTTATTGAGGCCATACCGTATTATATTTTTCGTTCATGTTTTCTCCTGACTTAAGCTACACTGAAAAACAATATTCAAAGATGATTTCTTGGATTTACTCAATTTTTTTTACGTTAAGTGGTTGTAAACAATTTATTTGGGCTGAATTTAAACAAACAAATTAAGATAAACATTATTAAACTTAATTTGTCTGTATAAATTCAACACAAATAAATTGTTTGCATCAGTTATCCGCTTTTTTCAGTGTACTTTTCTCTTAATCTCTTGACCTCGGCTATCAAACATTGCTTTCTCGTTATCATGGCTTGATTTTCTTGTCATCTCAACATATCAAAAGTAGTTTTTTCATGATCACAACTTATTTTTCTTCATTATCTCAACCACAAAAGTTGATATTTCCAGTTTATGAACTGTTTTTTTCTGCGTATTCTAAGAGGATGCATGTCCTAGTCACGCATTAGTAGCTTCATATCGCATCATTTGCACAGATTCACTTGTTAAAGTAGCCTAATTGTAAATAACTTGTGAAAAGGACGCATTAAAGCAAAAGTAGGATCATAATCTAGGTCTACACTCACCGGCCACTTTATTAGGTACACCTGTACGATAAGTTAACGCAAATTTCTTATCAGGCAGCAACATTTAGGCGTAGACATGGTCAAGATGATCTGCTGCAGTTCAAACCGAGCATCGGAATGGAGAAGAAAGGTGATTTAAGTGACTTTGAACCTGGCATGGTTGTCGGTGCCAGACAGGCTGGTCTGAGTATTTCAGAAACTGCTGATCTACTGGGATTTTCACGCAAAAACATCTCTGGGGTTTACAGAGAATGGTCCGAAAAAGAGAGAATATCCAGCGAGTGGCAGTTCTGTGGGCGCAAATGCCTTGTTGATGCCAGAGGTCAGAGGAGAATGGCCAGACTGGTTCCAGATGATAGAAAGGCAACAGTAACTCAAATAACACGTCCAGCCTTGAGGCAGATGGGCTACAGCAGCAGAAGACCACACCGGGTGCCACTCCTGTCAGCTAAGAACAGGAAACTGAGGCTACAATTGGCACAGGCTTACCAAAATTGGACAATAGAAGATCGGAGAGACGTTGCCTGATCTGATGAGTCTCGATTTCTGCTGCGACATCCGGATGGCAGGGTCAGAATTTGGCATCAACACCATGAAAGCATGGATCCATCCTGCCTTGTATCAACTGTTCAGGCTGGTGGTGTAATTTTGCTTTGTGTCATCACCACAGCCTACCTGAGTATTGTTGCTGACCATGTCCACCCCCTTATGACCACAGTGTACTCATCTTCTGATGGCTACTTTTTAAATCTGGGGTCGCCACAGTAGAATGAACCACCAACTTATCCAGCACATGTTTTACGCAGCGGATGACGCTTAATGTTTTATATGAATGTGCATCTGCAATTATTGTCTCTCAGTTACATAACTCATAAGAGAACATGCAAACTCTCATGATTACGAGAAAACGAGAGAAATTTTTTTCTAAATGCATGACCTCTCAGGACTTCCGTATAATTATCTTCACATGTAAGAATAACTTTCATCAAGCATTTAATCTTAAACATAGTTTTGACTTTCTAACAAGTGGGGTTTATTTATAAACTAATTTCGAGTGGATCAGGTGCTCATGATTGCTTGCGGCCGGTCCCGCATCATCCCATCCTATACATTCATGGCGCGTGTACTAAAGAGCGCGCGCGTACTAAAGAGCAGTGTTGTCGCGCGCGTTCTAATCAGCTGTGTTGTCGCGCGCGTTCTGATCAGCTGTGTTGTAGCGCGCGCGTTCTGATCAGTTGTGTTGTCGCGCGCGCGTTCTGATCAGTTGTGTCATCGCGCGCGTACTCAAGAGTGGTGTTGTCGCGCGCCTACTGAAGGGCGGGACCGAGGGTGTGTCGCGTCGCGGGGGCACTTTTGATCATTTTGGAAGGGCACTTTCTATCCAAGACTAAAAAGGGCATGTGCAGTGCACAGGTTGAGCCCTATGTGTGCACGTGCCTGATTCCACCCCTACTCCTCCTTCCCTAGATAAGTGGCACGGTGGCTCAGTGATTAGCACTTTTGCCTCACAGCAAGAACGTCACTGGTTCTAGTCCTTACCAAGCCAGCCGACGTTTCTGTGTAGAGTTTCAGCCTGATCTCACGAGAAAACATAAGTATTTACCGTTTTGCCAGTTTAGTGGCTAATTCGTACCAATTCATACGAGTTCAGTTGTACGAAATTGTACGATTTTAAAAAGGAGGCGTGGCACCTAACCCCACCCCTAAACCCAACCGTCATTGGGGGATGAGCAGATCGTACTAAATTGTACGAATAAGATCGTACGAATTCATACAATTTAGAAACTAAATCAAAAAGTTACGAATTGTCATGAGATTGTGTTGGGAGTTTACAAGTTCTCCCCGTGCTCACGTGGGTTTGCCCCGGGTTCCCTTGTTTCCTCCCACGTCCAAAAACATGCAGCTTTAATCCAAATCGGCAGCATATACATGCTCAAGTAGTTATCTCTTAGGAGCAATCCCTATCTGTTCATTAGCTACTACAGCAGGGGAGTTCTCGAGATCTACCTGAGCTCAAACTCCCCTCTTGCATTGCAAATGGAAGGGAGCCCTGAGCTCGAGGATCTAATGAGCTCAGGGCTCTCTCCCGGGACAGCATGCCAAACACGCTTTATAATCAGTCATCAGCTAAGTGTGATGAACTCTTGAATGACTGACCTTTTTCTTTTACCGAATTTCAATGTTGAAGCTTGGTTGTATGCAGGCTGGTTTTCAACGCTGTATCAAGTAATGCATTACATAAGGGTATATTACAAATGTGATTACAGTGGTATATTACTGCTTAATGATGATGAAGTCTTCATTTTGGGGTGAACTTTCCCTTTGATAATGATTATTATCGGATTTCTGGTTTCCGCTATGAGACTGGCGAGGTTTAGAAGTGTGCGTCTGTGTGTTCAATTTCTTCTCCCCCATGTGGATCAATAGAAATCTGTAGCCAATTACACACAGATAGTACATTTGAGCAGATCTGTGCTTGTATAGAGCAGCTGCAGTGTGTTTGTAATGAAGAATATTGCTCTCGCTGTGTCGCTCGGGGATGGAAATGTAAGGCACAGTCGTCCGTGACTCATTGAAGTGCACTGTAGGCAAACCTCACCACACCAGAGGATGTGTTGTGTGTGTGTGTGTGTATTTCTGTGCG
>NC_141023.1:7195000-7207500 GCF_052040795.2 Danio rerio
GCTCCATCCATCCATCCATCCATCCATTCAAATTACAGTTAAATGATTTTAACTCTGCTTCAGTTCTGTATTCTGTTTGTGCCCTAAATTCTAACTCACTGTAGTTTGATTGCAGCATATGTACTGTATCTGTTCTCTGTTTCAGCCTGTGTTGACGTTCTCAAATGCATCAGCTCAGATCTTTCAGCACATGATGGCGATGAATCACGTTCTTCATGTTTACGCGTGTCCAGTGTGACGGTGACCCGCAGTGACCCGAGCACAACGTGGCTTCAGTGTGAGTCGTGGGTGGGTCGCGTGTGGGCTCCGACCCCATAAAGCGCACGTGATAAACGTCTCTAATTGGCGGTTGTGCGGTTTGCCCACTGACCGAATTTGTTGCACAACAACAACACAAGCCACAAATATGCCATAAAAGAGTGAAATAATGAGGCTTTGATGGTTTCAGACAGAAATAGTCCCGCTCCACAGAGAAAGCGGCTCCCGTTCTTGGCCGTGCGGCTTTTCCGTTTTCGGTAAATGCACTTTTATAAAGGGCCTGTTCCCACATCCATCTGCAAGACCACTGAAAATACAACAACACAAATGAAGATAAGATGTGTTAAAGTTCATAACACAGCTATCTGCAGGGGTCTGACTTATGAACTTTGCATAGAAGCCTTCCTAAAGTGAACGTACACCAGAATAGCTCTTCATTTATTATTGATTATGGCTCATATGGTGATTTAAAGTGGTTTGATTAAGTCAGTAATTAAGTTAAGTTAACATCAGGATGGCTCAAAGATTAGCACTATCGCTTCACAGCATGAAGGTTGCTGATTCGAGTCCAATTGGCATTTCTTTGTGGAGTTTGCATGCTCTCCCCATGTTAGTGTGGGTTTCCTCCGGGTACTATGGTTTCCCCCACAATCCAAACACATACGCTATAGGTAAACTGGGTAAATAAAATTGGCCATAGTGCATGAGTGTGTGTGAATGTGAGTGTGTATGTGTGTTACCCTGTACTGGGTTGCAGCTGGAAGGGCCTCCGCTGTGTAAAACATATGCTGGAATAGTTGGCGGTTCATTCCGCTGTGGCAACCCCAGATAAATAAGGGACTAAGTCGAAGGAAAATGAATGAAGTTTACATAGAGATTTCCTGCAGTTGTTTTTTTTTAAATATCACAAATTTTACGTGGGATGTGACGTACGAACGTTTCCGCTCCTGTTTTGTTCAGACAAACGCTTCTTCATTCACGCATTGCACGCTTCTTCATTCATTCATTTTTCTTCTGCTTAGTCTCTGATTTATCAGAGGTCACCGCATCGGAATGAACCGCCACCTATTTTAGCATTCCAGCCTCAACCCAGTACTGGGAAACACCCATACACACTCACATTCGCTCACTCACATACACTAAGGTCAATTTAGTTTGGTTAATTCACCTATAGTGCATGTGTTTGGAAACCAGGGAGGAAACCCACACCAACACGGGGAGAACATGCAAACTCCATAGAGAAATGCCAACTGGCCCAGCCGGGATTCAAACCAGCGACCTTCTTTATGTGAGGTGACAGTGAGTCAACGTGCCTCCCTGCATGCTTTTTGTCAGTGCTTAAAATAAAATAAAAGACAAACAAGTGAATCATCTAAATTAATTTTAATTGGCTATTGCACTGTTTAGGAATTACCTAACGGATAATGTTTACATTATTCAACCCCAAATAAATAAGGGTCTAAGTCGAAGGAAAATGAATGAAGTTTACATAGAGATTTCCTGCAGTTGTTTTTTTTAAATATCACAAATTTTACGTGGGATGTGACGTACGAATGTTTCCGCTCCTGTTTTGTTCAGACGCCACATTTATAAATGAGACCCCAGATACCTATAGAACCTCATAAGTTTAATGTCACTTTAAATAAATGACGATTGTCCTACACCAACCCAACACCATCTCACGCCAATTCGTAACATTTTCATTTCGAATCCGTATGAATTTGTACAAACTCATTTGTATAAATACATTTTGTACAATTTGCTCATCCACTCAGTGACGTTTAGGTTAAGGGTGGGGTTTGTTGCCACGCCTCCTTTAAAAAGTCACACATTTTCATAAGACCAAACTATGAAATAAATAAAAAACTATGAAATTATGAAACTATGAAATAATTTGTACGAATTAATAATAGTAATAATAATAATTCTTTACATTTATATAGCGCTTTTCTAGACACTCAAATCGCTTTTCACATTGGAGGGAATCTCCTCATCCACCACCAGTGTGCAGCATCCACCTGGATGACGTGACGGCAGCCATATTGCGCCAGACTGCACACCATACACTTGCTGATTGATGGAGAGGAGACAGTAGCCCCTTTCACACAGTGATACCGGTAAATATCTGGAAAATTTCCGGAACGACTTTACCGGTATATTCAAAAAAGCGCTGTTCACACAGGCGAGGACGTTACGGAAATTTTCCGGAAAAGAGCATTCACACATCCATTCCAAAATACCGGTAAATTCTGACATCATTCACCACAAATGAGCTTTAAACGGCTGAGATGTATTTCTCATCGATGATTATTTACACAGTTGGCATTAAGAAGAACATATAAACGTGATCTGACTAACTTCTAGCAGCTAAATGTGTCTGGAAAAATATTCAAAGGCTTTTATCCTCACAAACCGCGCGGACGTAAATGCGTCTGACTGTTGTGATTGGCTAAAGCAGACGTCTCACGTCAGCACGTTCTAGACGTGCACGCGCTTATTACGGGAATCTTCCTTCTGCATTCACACAGCGCAGCATTCCGGCAAATTGCCGGTAATGTTACAACTTCTCTTTCCGGAAAATAGCCAGAACGAATTTACCGGTATTTTCAAAAAGGACCTGTTCACACATACAACCTTTCCGGAAAATTGCCGGTAATTTTCCGGAAAGGTCTGTATGTGTGAAAGGGGCTAGTGGCTGCGTCCGAAACCGCCTACTACTCAGTAGGTACTGCGTTTGAATTTAAACATACTACTCGGCCGTTAGAAAAGTACGTTCTATACAGTATGAATGAGAAAAGTATGAACGGAATTCGGATGTACTTCATCCGCCATTTTGTCATGGTCACATGACCTACCTGCGTCAGTTGCTCTACACTCCCATTGATGAATTCGCTCACGGGGCATCATGGGATAGCGCAGCATGCATGGGATGCGGACTTCAGAATCTCGCCGGAAGTAGTAGATCATCCGGGTACTTCTTGCATACTGATTTTCGAATTCTATGAATTCGGACATACTACTCAGCTTGCATACTGATTTTAGCGTACTGTATAGTATGGAAGTATGCGGTTTCGGACGCAGCCAATGTCTCATCTGAAAGACAGCGCCAATGACTGTAAAAAATATGGACGATGCGACAGCCCTTTTTCCCATTGAACGCCTTGAGGGGAAGAACGCCTGCTTGACGGGCACAAACTGTCGCAAAAGACTGCTGAAATTGGAGCCAGACATGCGCAGAAGGATTGTCTGATGGAGCCAGAGGAGGAGCCGCGAAAATGAGCAGAGTCGAGCTTCCAATCAAACGCTTTATGTAAAATCAACCACGCCCCCCGAACTTCTCAGCATGCGTTTGCTGTCATATCAACACAGATGGATGTAATAACGTTAACAAATATGAGGGTTTTATATATTCAATCGCGCCAGCTCCAGGCCGCAGCGCATAACTTACTCGCGGCGTCGCGGGCTGATTCCGGCTCGCATGCGGCAGCGCCTGCTCGCTCGGCCGCCGCATCTGGCTCGATTGACTCGGGCTGGAATTGGGTAGTGAGTCCAGGCATCCGGAGTAGGTCCAGCAGAGGTAACATTAGTCAGTCTGAGCTCTAAGAGATAAGTCTCCAGCAGGCGAGAATCTAGCCGGAACTGTTTTTTGCCATCTGGGTGGCTAGGCGTGTATCAGCAAACTAATAAAGCCCGAAAAAAGCCCTGAACTTAGCGAATAAACAGTGTTCCACCAGGATCATGTATGTCAGAAACTATAGTTTACTGCTGAACTTATTTTGTCATGGTAAAATAACACAGAAATCGAATAATAACATTTCAGTCTACTTCAGTCTCCTGCCGAAGCTCAGACGCCGCGCTTTGAGAAACTGTCAATCACAGCTGTCAATCACGATGACACGCCCAGCATTAAATTACTGCTAAAAACAAACTGTTTACAAAAATGAAGATCTGCACCTATTTCAGCACAATAACCAGTGCCTTAATCGACCAGAACTATCTTTCGGGACATTTTATTGCAAGTGTAATATTTTTTTTTATTTGGGCTCAAGTCTCCTTCATTAACACGGAGGAGGCGGGCTTTATGACTTGTACTGCAGCCAGCCCCCAGGGGGCGATCTAACGGCCGAAACCTTCACTCAAACGTAGGCTTGCGGCACACTTGGACAGCGCTCACTGAGTCCCCATCAATATATTGGGGCGTTAGGACCCACACAGACCACAGGTCGAGCACCCCCTGCTGGTCTCACTAACACCGCTTCCTGCAGCAACCCATCTTTCCCATGTGGTCTCCCATCCAGGTACTGACCAGGCGCAGCACTGCTTAGCTTCACTGGGCGACCATGTGTGATCAACTGTAAGTTTAAATTTAGTTTTTTTTTGTTGTTGTTGTTGCATTGTGACAACATGTTTGCTGGAGATTTTCTTAGTAATAATCAGCTACATTTTTAAAAAGCTTTTTAAAATCATTAAATTAACTTGTAACTCAAATAGAAAGGCATGTTCGGTGCATAAAAAAAGCTCCCAATTGCATAAATGTTAACTTGATATTTAAAGGTGCGAAATAAAAACGTTAGAAAAACGTTATGTTCTTACTTCTCACAACTAATAATGCTAATTTAAATTATGCATAATACAAAAAATACTTGAATGTGTAAGATTCTATCCCATCTGTTCAACAAAAAATAGCTTGAAAGCAGGTTTTTATGTAATATTAGTATCAGCACTATTTGAACTATACCCTCTAGCGCCACCTTCCGTACTGGAGGGTCATTATGCAATTGCTGTTGGGGTTGTATGTTTGCACGCTTCTTCATTCATTCGTTTTTCTTCTGCCTAGTCTCTGATTTATCAGAGGTCACCGCATCGGAATGAACCGCCAGCTATTTTAGCATTCCAGCCTCAACCCAGTACTGGGAAACACCCATACACACTCGCATTCGCACACACACACATACACTAAGGTAAATTTAGTTTGGTTAATTCACCTATAGTGCATGTGTTTGGAAACCAGGGAGGAAACCCACACCAACACGGGGAGAACATGCAAACTCCACACAGAAATGCCAACTGGCCCAGCCGGGATTTAAACCAGCGACCTTCTTTCTGTGAGCTGACAGTGCTAACCACTGAGACACCGTGCCTCCCTGCATGCTTTTTGTCAGTGCTTAAAATAAAATAAAAGACAAGTGAATCATTTAAATTAATTTTAATTGACTATTGCACTGATTAGGAATTACCTAACGGATAATGTTTACATTTAACACACAAAAGGCAAAATAATTATCGGATTGACACACTTTGTGCAAAAGTTTACCCGCCCCTGAATGTTAATATGCTGTGTTGTTATTGATGATTCACGACTGCTTCTGTGTTGTGTGACAGTTGTTCATGAGTCGTTCACGGACACTTTTTTTTTTTCTTTTCTCAGAAAACTGAAAGCGTTCTTCGCATTTGTTTGGTTTCCTGGCATCTTCTGCATCTTTGATTTCTTTCTAACAGTGCCTCTGTGATTTTGTGGTGCATATTTTAATATTGAATATTGAGTCATTCACAACTATTTCACAAGAGGTGCAAACCTTCACTGATGCTCAAGAATGAAACATGACGCATTAAAAAAGTGAAGGGGGGCGAAAACTTTTGAACGTTATCAAAATTGATCTTATTTTATACGCAGATGGTCTGTTTTTCATTTTGCACTGCATTTGCATGTCAGAAGAACAAATTAAACTATTTATTGATATTTGACTTTGTCAGCAGATTAAATAAAAACTAGAAAAGTAAAGTTCGTAGACAAACTTTATGGTGGCTTGAGTAAGCCTAGTCTGAAACTTTGAAGTAGTTTTTAAGAAGTTTGCAACAGTCATAACTACATTTAGGTTAGCATGTTTCTTGCTAGGCAGTTGATAAGGTGTTGCTAGGTGGTTGCTAGGGTGATCTGAGCGGTTGCTAAGGTTTTGCTAGATGGTTGCTAAGGTGTTCTAGGTCGTTGCTAGGGTGTTCTGAGTGGTTGCTAGGCGGTTTTCTAAGGCGTTGCTTGGTGGTTGCTAAGGTGTTGCTAGACAGTTGCTAAGGTGTTGCTAGGGTGTTCTGAGTGGTTGCTGAGGCGTTGCTAGGGGGTTGCTAAGGTGTTGGTAGGGTGTTTTGAGTGGATGCTAGGAGGTTGCTAAGGCATTGCTAGGTCGTTACTAAAGTGTTGTTTGGAAATTCTAAGTGGTTGCTTAGGCGTTGCTTGGTGGTTACTCAGGTGTTACTAGGCGGTTGCTAGGGTGTTCTGAGTTGTTGAAGGCGTCATTAGGTGGCTGCTAAGGTGTTGCTAGGCGGTTGCTAAGGTGTTCTGGGTCATTGGTAAGGTAGTTGCTAGGGTGTTCTGAGTGGTTGCTAGGTGGTTGCTAAGGCGTTGCTAGGTGGTTGCTAAGGTTTTGCAAGGCAGATGCTCAGGTGTTGCTAGGTGGTTGCTAGGGTGTTCTGATATGTTGCTGATGTGGTTGCTAAGGTTTTCTAGGTCATTGCTAAGTGGTTACTTGGGTGTTCTGAGTGGTTGCTAGGTTGATGCTAAGGTGTTGTTTGGCAGTTCTAAGTGGTTGCTAAGGCATTGGTAGGTGGTTGCCACGGTGTTCTGAGCATTTGCTAAGGAGTTGTTAGGTGGCTGCTAAGGTGTTGCTAGGTGGTTGCTAAGGTGTTCTGGGTCTTTGCTAAGGTAGTTGCTAAGGTGTTCTGAGTGGTTGCTAGGTGGTTGCTAAGGCGTTGCTAGGTGGTTGCTAAGGTGTAGCTAGGCATTTGCTAAGGTGTAGCTAGGTGGTTGCTAGGGTGTTCTGAGTTGTTGCTGAGGTGGTTGCTAAGGTGTTCTAGGTCGTTGCTAAGTGGTTACTAGGGTGTGGCTAAGGTGTTGTTTGGCAAATCTAAGTGGTTGCTAAGGCATTGCTAGGTGGTTGCCAGGGTGTTCTGAGCGTTTGCTAAGGAGTTGTTAGTTGGCTGCTAAGGTGTTGCTAGGCGGTTGCTAAGGTGCTCTAGGTCATCGCTAAGGTGTTGCTAGGTGGTTGCTAGGTACTAACCACTTGTTTTGTAAAAAGCTAACGCAGATCTTACACAAATCATCCAATAAAAAAAGTATATTACTTTAATTATTTTATTGTATATAAATAATCAAAACATATGCATATGATTAAATTATCTTACAAGAAATACATCCAATAATGCTAATTTAAATAATACAAAAATATTTTATGTGTTCGTTTCTATGCCATCTGTTTAACAGAAAATAGCTTGGAAGCAGGTTTTTAAGTAATATTAGAATCAGCACTATTTGAACTAGACTCTCTAGCGCCACCTTCAGTACTGGAGGTTCATTATGCAATTGCAGTTGGGGTTGTATGTTTGCCTGCTCCTCGTCAGTGCTTAAAATTAAAGAAAAAAACTAAAACAAAACGTATGCATATTATTCAATATATAACAATATTACTGAAATTAATGTAAAAATCTGTGGAGTTTTCTGATTCAGTGTGTGGGCTTAAATAATGTCCTAAATTCAATGTTCAGTTGGTCAGGCGTTCATGTCCATGTTACTGTACTGCATTTGTTTAGACTCTCTTTCTGTCCTGACATGCTCATATTCCATCAGATACTGAGATTATGAAACATCTAAATATAGAAGCACTACTAACACTGACAAGTGTGTGTGTGTGTGTGTGTGTAGTAGAGTGGGCTTTACTACGGTAACTAGATCAGAGCAGGTGCAGGCCTACAATTACACACACACACGTTTAAAAAACAACAAGCCTGTTTGAAAGTCACTGAAGCGAGAGGAAAGTGTTTCGGGCTGGATTGTGAACATGACAGGGCAGAGAGAGAGAGAGAAACAGAAAATCTGATGACTCACCACTCTTCCCAAAATCCCCTCCTCCCTTCCCGCCTTACGGGAAATTTAATGTTTTCCTTTTTTCCCTCTCGCTCCTTCAGAGGGAGAAAAGCTCTTTTGACAGCGCCGGGGTCACGAGCGGGCTGAGCGTTTGTGTGCGGGACCAGCGCTGCGGGGGTCTGGGGCCCATAACTCTGAACAATAGCTACTGTCATGTGTGTGTGTGGGTGCATTGCTCAGATCAGGGAGAGAGTTATATATATACATATATATATATATATATATATATAATTTATTATATTATTTTTTAACAGTATTTTGCACTTTTATCCATCTATAAAGGCAAAATCATCAGCCTTACTGCAATAATGTTAATAATTTTGAATAATATTGATATTATTTTTTAAACAGTGTTTTTTTAATGGAGCAAGATACTTTTCACAGTATTTCTGATTTTATATATATATATATATATATATATATATATATATATATATATATATATATATATATATATATATATATGTGTGTATTTAAAAGGGACTAATATTAACACTAGATTTTATATATATTAATAATATTAGTCCCTTTTAAATATATATATATTCAATGGGCTACAGAACAAACCACTTTTTGTCAAATGATTTGCCTAATTAATTAACTAATTACCTATTTAAGTTAAATTAGTTAAGCATTTTAAGCTGAATACTAGTATCTTGTAAAATAATCAGTCAAATATTGTGTACCAGCACTATAATATCTAAAAAAATAATAAAAATACCCAATTCACCTGTACCTCATGTGTTTGGACTGTGGGGGAAACCGGAGCACCCGGAGGAAACCCATGCCAACATGCAGAATCCACACAGAAACGCCAACTGGCCCAGCCGGGACTCAAACCAATCACCTTCTTGCTGTGAGGCGACAGCGCTAACCACTGCCCCTCCCCATATTGATTATGATTGATATTATCAGAATGTACGCTTTACAGCGGACCCGGTGAGAAGGGAGGGATCCCTTCAGATTCATTAACACATCAAATTTGCTTAAATTAAGCGTTCTAAAGTGTGGCTGTATTTTACAAGCAAAGATTCTGACACAGCAACGTGAAACTTATGAAATGTGAGGGGTCATGGAAGTATCTTAAAGGCAGAGAATAGGGCTGTGTTTGACAGCTTGTGACTTCATCTGCCACTTTCACTGAGTACATTTACATGGACACCAATACTCTGCTTTTATGATTAAGGTAATACTCTGATCAAGAGTCGACCATGTAAGCAGCGGTTTTGGTTACCTTAAATGATCACGCAAGTCCCGAAATGTGGAGGTTTTTCTTTCTGTTTGCCATGCGGTATCAAGTTCCATTAAAACACCCTGAATGAAAATCTGCTGAATGAGAGTGAACTGCTGAACTGCAGTTAAAGTCTAAAGATTAAAAATGAAACACTGAAATTGCATGAAACTCTGGAGGAAACGCGGGATAGCCTGATCATGCGACATTAATTGTACTATATTTAAACTTTCCTTCTAAAAGTGCGTCCTTGGTCTTATCCAAATGTCTTTGCACGTCAAACACATGCAGAGCCAGAGCAAGCTGAACTGGCGCTCTAGGCAAACGGCAATCACGCCGCCCTCAACCCAAAAGTGAAAAAGAAAGTGACCGGTTTGCTGATGAAAGCGAGAACCGTGAGGAAGAGAATGGATGTAGCTGATGAAAGTGAAGACCGGGGGGTTCGCTCACTATTCTGCTGCTCAAGGCGGCGGCCTATAGGTTACCTCTATGCACGCACCATCCATCCCTGAACACACATCGGCCACAACAGGAAATAAAAAAAATGCAACTGCGTTATTTTTTTTACACATTAAATATTTAAAATTAATCACGTGGGTTAGCGCGCTAATTTTGATAGCCCTTTTGGCAGCTGTATGAGATCCAAAAGTTTACATTCATTCACTCATTCTTTTTCTTTTCGGCTTTGTTGCTTTATTAATCCAGGGTCGCCACAGCAGAATGAACCACCAACTATTCCAGCACGCTTTTACGCAGCGGATGCCCTTCCAGCCGCAACCCATCTCTGGGAAACATCCACACACACTCATTTACACACACTTCGGACAATTTAGCCTACCCAATTCACCTGTACCGCATGTCTTTGGATTGTGGGGGAAACCGGAGCACCCGGAGGAAACCCACGCGAACGCAGGGAGAACATGCAAACTCCACATAGAAGCGCCAACTGACCCGGCCGAGGCTTGAACCTGTGACCCTGCAACCTTCTTGCTGTGAGGCTACTTTCTGCGCCACTGCGTCGCCCAGTTTACATATATATTTATTAATCACCTGTTTATATATATATATATATATATATATATATATATATATGTGTGTGTGTGTGTGTGTGTGTGTGTGTGTTAATATTATTAGCCCCTTTTAATATATATATTTTTTCAATCGGCAGAACAAACCACTTTGTCCAGTGATTTGTCTAATTAACGTATCTTGCCTATTTAACTTATTTAAATTAGTTTAATGTAAATTATCTTGCAAAACAATCAGTCGTAACAACTCTTGGGAAATATCTAAAAAAAATAATAAGAAATTCACAAGAGGCTATGAATATGTCTGCAACTATATATTTATTTTAATTTAGAGAGTCATTTCCCAGCCTGACCAGCAAAGACCAGACTGGAAATGGCCAAAACCCCTCTAAAACCAGCCAACCAGCCTGGCTGGTTTAAGCTGGATTTTTCAGCAGGGGTATGACTTTACTTGATTTTAATGATGAAAAGTGATTTATTTTATTTAAAAAAAAAGTACTTATAAATTTAATATTTCATTTGTTTTAATAATTTTTAATCAAGCTGCGTTTATTTGCTTATATACATATTTATGCTTGCTTTGTAATGGAATTTCGATTATTTATAATTAACTTGAATTACCCTGGAGTTTGATTATTTTACTTATTTCAATAATGTTTCACTTAATTCAGTAATCGACATTACAGGCAGCCTGTGTGATATCGCCAGTTAACACAGCTGCTGCAGGTTCAAAGAAAGTCTGTGTTTATCTCCCGTTTGGTGACTCGCTCCGTTAGCATGCTAGCCGGTCTAATTAGCCGGACTCTTCATAAATAAGCCAGCAGCGGCAGCCGCCGACACTCGGACTTTCCGTTTGAAGTCGGTTTTAGTTTGGCAGCCTGTTGTTTAACTGGCTATAATTGAATCCTTTTGACTCTTCAGACTTGTGTTTGTCCCGCGGGAGACGGCGTGTTTTATAACAGTGCGGGAATTTAGGGGATTTCACCAGCGTTTCTGAGCGATGATCCCGGACAGCAGCCAATGGGATCCCACCCGTCACATAAACACGGAGACAACTGATCCCAGGGCTGCTGAATGCACTGAAACAGAGATAAGTAGCTGGGATTTTCAAGATATCCTTGCTGAATTTAGCCTTGACATAACAAATACATGAAAGCAAGCTGAATTAAAGGGATAGTTCACACACAAATAAGCATTTACTCACTATTTACTCTTCCACAAGTGGTTCAAACCCTTAAAGCGTTTCTTTGTGTTGAACTCAGAATAAAATATTTTGAAGAATGCTGAAAACCTGTAACCATTGACTTCTATAGAAGGAAAAACAAATAGGCCTACAATAAAAGTCAATGGTTACAGGTTTTCAAATTTCTTTGATGTAGCTGTTTCCCTTTTGTGTTCAACAGAAGAAAGAAGTTTTGAAGTAAAAGGTGAGCAAATGTTCACAGAATTTTTTAGTTTTGGATCTCCCTGCTGAAAAAGCCTGCATTTGCTGGTAAGGTATGTTTTGATGCTGGTTTCAATGCTGGTTTTGCTGGTCTTGATGCTGATCTAGCTGGTCTCGATGCTTGTCAGAACCAGCACTGAAACCAGCATCGATACCTGACCAGCAAATGCAATATAAGGTATTTTGAAGAATGCAGAAAACCTGTAACCATTGACTTCCATAGCCAGAAAAATCAATGGAAGTCAATGGCTACAGGTTTCCAAAATTCTTCAAAGTAGCTATTTTCCTTTTGTGTTTAACAGAAGAAAGAAATACATAAAGTTTACCCTGCTGAAAAATCCAGCTTCAACAAGCCTAGGCTGGTTGGCTGGTTTTAGCTGGTCGACCAGGCTGGTTTTAGAGGGGTTTTGGCCACTGCCAGGCTGGTTTCCAGCCATTTCCAGCCTGGTCTTAGCTGGTCAGGCTGGGAAATGACCAGCTAAAACCAGCTTGACCAGCCTAGCCAAGCTGGGAGTCCAGCCAAAACCAGCTATATCCAGCTTAAACCAGGATGGTCAAGCTGGTTTTAGCTGGATTTGGCTGGTCATTTTCCAGCCTGACCAGCTAAGACCAGGCTGGAAATGG
>NC_141023.1:7215000-7220000 GCF_052040795.2 Danio rerio
CGCACACACAGCTGCGTAAGAGGCGTCCTGTGGGCCATAATGATGACCCCGCAGCTGCGAGAGGCTCTGTTATTCTGCTCTCAGTCTGCGTTATAAGAGAGGACAATAATCTGATTTATTTAACCCTTTGCATAGCTCTTCTGAAGCACAGAGTGGGTCTAACATGATCAGTGTTCAGTTCTTCTTATTTTAATCTTTTCACTATTTATTATTCTAGGAATTTGTTATATTTGTTATGTTATATATGTTATATTATATATATATACAATTTTTGTATTTATACAGTGCATCCGGAAAGTGTTCATAGTGCTTCAGTTTTTCCACATAGTTGTATGTTACAGCCAAGCGGCAACCTCCCGCTCTCCCTCAGGAAGCCAATACGGAAGTAACTACAACTGATATTTATCCGAAATTCCGCTAGTCCTGGCCGCTCCTGGCTCCAAAACAGAGCAAATTTCAATTGAGCCCACTGTTAGAATGGCCAACTTTACAGCAGAGGTGTTTACAGCCTGGTACAAAAAAAGATTTTGGTTAATACAGCTAATATTACCCTTCATGACAACTGTGAGGGGGTGAATTTTTTTATAACTCATCTGTTTCCTTTATATTAAATTATATTAAGTTTGCATAATTAAGGGCGTGGCCACTTGATTGACAGCTAGGTCTCATTGGTTGCCGTCACGTCACCTCGGCTGAATCCTGCATTTTAGCCACTGAACATATTTATCGTATTTCTGTGTTGTTTTATGTGGCTTTACAGAGTCAACTGCCTTTTGGACTTGTTTCCTACAATTATTAGAAGGCATGGCATGCTGAGTGCACTTAATTGTGCTCACAAACCATTCACGTGGCCTCCGTTTCCCATGTGAGTAAAGTTATATACTTATCTACCACCTCTATACATGTATTCGTTATATTTAAGATTATTTATCGTTTATATTTATATTTAGAGCTGTCAGATTGATGAGCTGTAGGCTCTAGAACAGTCATCTGAAGTGTTGTCATACAGTGTTATGCTGGATTTCATCAAAAGTCTTACATTAACTAACACAGACTATATCTGAAGTGTTTGGAAGTAATTCGCATTTTCCTCCTGTTGAAAAACGTCATAAGAACAATAGCTGCGTCCCAAATCGCATACTTATGCACTATTCTACGCCATTTTGTAGTATAAATAGTGTAAGTAGTGTGTTCACACTGAAAACTCTTAAAATAATAATTGCACTTTAATTGTCCGGATGATGCACTCATTCAGCCGCTAAAATGAAGTGTGTAGTGATGGACACTTCACGCACTCAACGACCGCAGGTTTGCTTACGTAGCGGAAGGGGCGGAGCTATCGAACGCACATGTTGGATAACTTTATTTATTTTGGATGGTGAAAGCAAAATTCTCCTACGAGAGTGATTATAGCGCCTCCCGATGGTGAATGCGGCAATACTCACGATAGGTATTATTTGATAATTCGGTCGTTTATTTCACTAATTTGGCAACTGTCAAACGTCATCAGGGAAGCGGTTTGAATTTCCGTTTAGTAAAAAAAACATTAGTGTGCCATTTGGGACAACACTACATACATGTACTATCCTGTTGAGTGTGTAAGTGCATAAGTACATAGTGCATGAGTGCATAGTGTATAGTGTGCCATTTGGGACGCAGCTAATGTTTAGTGGCTCAATGTATTACAGCAGTGTTTTTAAAAGTGTAAACACTTTATTGATATAGTATACAACAAAGCACAAGTGGTCAGAATACAAACGAGTCACAGGTGATAAAGTATTAACCGTTCTCCCAAAGTAAAGTGTGTCTGAGCCAGGTCCAAGCTAAATGCCAGCAGGTGTCTGTAGCTCCGCCCACTCTCCGCCTCTTTGCCCTTGTTTGGTATCCCGCCGTGGGTGTGATGACGCGCGAACAAAATGGCGACGGTTGGCCGCGCCTACTTGTGGCTTTCTTATGATTTCCTCATAATTCTACACACAATACACCATAATGTCAATGTGGAAAAAGAGTTTCTGAAGTTGTTGCAAATTTATAAAAAAAAATAAAAACCCTGAAGAATCTCTTGTACAAAAGTATTCACAGCCTTTGCTCAATACTTTGTTGATGCACCTTTGGCAGCGATTACAGCCTCAAGTCTATTTGAATATGATGCCACACGTTTGGCAAACCTGTCTTTGAGAATTTTTGCCTATTCCTCTTTGCATTCCTCTTTCAAGCTCTATCAGGTTGGATGGGAAGCGACGGTGTACTGTTATTTTCAGATCTCTCCAGAGATGTTCAATAGGATTTAGGTCTGGGCTCTGGCTGGGCCACTCAAGGACATTCACCCAACTTGTGAAGCCACTCCATTGATATTTTGGCTGTGTGCTTTGGATCCTGCTGGAAGATGAACCGTCACCCCAGTCTGAGCTCAAGAGCTCTCTGAAGCAGGTTGTCTTTCAGGATGTCTCTGTACATTGCTGCATTCATCTTTCCCTCTATCCTGACTAGTCTTCCAGTTCCTGCTGCTGAAAAAATCCCCACAGCATGATGCTGCCACCACCATGCTTCACTGTAGGGATGGTATTAGCCTGGTGATGAGCTGAAGGGTCAGAATTTGGTGTCAACAACATAAAAAGCATGGATCCATCCTGCCTTAGATCAATGGTTCAGGCTGGTGTAATGGTGTGGCGGGATATTTTTTTGGAACACTTTGGGCCCATTACTACCAATTAAGCATCGTGTCAACACCTCAGCCTACCTGAGTATTGTTGCTGACCATGTTCATCCCTTTATGAACACAGTGTACTCATCTTCTGATGGCTGCTTCCAGCAGGATAACGCACCAAGCGTGAATCATCCCAGACTGGTTTCTTGAACATGACAGTAGGTTCACTGTACTTAAATAACCTCCACAGTTACCAGAACTCAATCCAATCCAATAGAGTTCTCAAAGTGGGGGTCGGGACTCCCCGGGGGATCGCGGAACAATCAGGAGGGGTCGCTTGGTGATTTCCGAAAATCTAATTCCTTTTATTAAACTATTATAATTACCATATTTTATCTATATTCTAATCTACTTGGGTCTATTGGTGTGTGTGCATTTGTATATTTACAACCACCTCGGAAGATACTGGGGATCGCGAGTTCACTGGCATTGTTGTTTTAGGGGTCGCGAGCTAAAAAGTTAGGGAACCCCTGCAATAGAGCACCTTTGGGATGTGGTGGAACGGGAGATTCGCGTCATGGATGTGTCGCCGACAAATCTGCAGCAACTGCGTGATGCTATCATGTTAATATGGAGCAAAATCTCTGAGGAATATTTCCAGCACCTTGTTGAATCTACGCCACAGGATTAAGGCAGTTCTAAAGGCAAAAGGGGGTCCAACCCAAGGTTATTATAGTTAACGAAAACTAACGAAAAAACGAAAACTAAAATGTAAGATATTTGTCGTTAACTGAAATGAAAATAAAAACGAGAGTTTTTTCAAAAACTAACTGAAACTGTATTGTGTACATACAAAACTAACTGAAACTAACTAAAATTATAGCAAAAACCTTCTTCGTTTTCATATTTGTGAATGTATGTAATACATAATCTTACTGTAAGCATTTTAGAAGAAAATATAATCCGCGCTGCAGGTGTTTGTGTTTGACCCTTTCGCACCTCAGAGTCTCCTTCCGTCATTGGCCAGATCGAGCCGATTCTCCTCGAGTCATCTTCTCTGTTGCTCCCGCGACAAAAACAAGTGAACATGACAGCAGCACGGTGACAGCATTAAATACAGGGACTTAAAACTATTACTTTAACACATTTTGCCCAACAATGGGTTTTATTTCTGTAGCGTGATCGCGAACGAATCTTTACAACCGGATCTTCTAAGTGAACCGGTTGAACACGTTCACCAAATCGAACTGAATCATTTGAAACGATTTGCGTCTCCAGTAAGCACTTATTCACCCACTTCTTACGTAATAACAAGCCTAATACCCCCCCTGACTCTAAATGATCCAATATATAGGCTGCGTCCGAAACCGTCTTCTACTCAGTAGGTACTGCATTTGAATTTAAACGTACTACTCGGCCATTAGAAAAGTACGTTCTATACAGTATGAATGGAATTCGGACGTACTACATCCATCATTTTGTCATGGTCACGTGACCTACCTGCGTCAGTTGCATCGTTTCACTTCCATTCATGAATTCTCTCACGGGGCATTATGGGACAGCGCAGCGTGCATGGGATGCACTTCAGAATCTCGCCGGAAGTAGTAAGTCATCCGGGTACTTCTCGCCTACTGATTTTCGAATTCTATGTATTCGGATATACTACTCGGCTCGCATACTGATTTTAGCGTACTATATGGAAGTATGCGGTTTCGGACGCAGCCATACTCTCATGCAGTTATTAGAACAGTAACCGTACGTTCACACCAAAAGCGGCGAGAGCGTCAAAGTAGCCGGAAGTCATTCATTTTCAATGAGAGCCGGCGGCGATAGGCGGCGAGGAGCAGCGCGGCGCGTCTTCGCCGGCGTAGGCGTCGAGGAGAGTTGAAATAAAGTCAACTTTATGGTAATGAGCTATGACGCGGTTCGGCGGCAAGCAATCAGAATGAAGACGTCCATCGCTTGATGGCAGTTCAGAGAACACAGACCTGTGAACTTTGGTTCCAACCACAGCTGTTCCCAAGGGTTTCATTATCGCGGTCGCCGGGTTTCCAATTATTTACAATTTTTTCCTACAGGAACATACATTGAATAAGTTACTGGCGAGTTACTGATGCTCATTAATGTTATATAAATTTATCTTAAAAAAGCGGGAATCTCACACGATGTGGCAGTACAGTACACGACCTTGGACGCTCTCGCCGCTTTCGGTGTGAACGTACGGTAACGTTACATTGAGAGTCGGTGAACCGATAATACTGCGCATGCGTGATTCAGTGAACCAAACCCAAACAGAACAGCCTGCTGTATGACTGAACTAAACTTTGAACAACTGCAGCGCGGGTAAACCGAG
>NC_141023.1:7227500-7282500 GCF_052040795.2 Danio rerio
GTTGAGTTAATTTTCTTAATGAGTTATAGGTGTGTTTTGAGAATAAACCAATTAGAGCCTCATCTCCCATTCCCTTTAAGAGCCAGCTGCGTCGCGCCAAGAGCGCATTTTGACGTAAAGTAAGTTCACTTTCGCTTTTGCTCTCGTGGATAGGGAAACCTTTACGCACAGACATCAGTTAGCCTATAAATAATTAATTTTGTTTGTTAAGCGCAAAGATTTGTTTCAAAACTATTTCTAAATTCAGTTCTAATTTCCAGCAAACGAATAAATGAACAATAATAACAAAGTGTGGTCAAAATGCTGAGTTATTTCCAAATACACCTGCCGTGCCCCATATGGTCTAACACCTGACAGGTGGGCAAATCTAAGCTTGTTTTTAATAAAACAAATATAAATATGGATATAATAAATAATACTGCTAATAATAATAACATTATACGAAAGCAAATTGAATGAACTGAAAAAGCATCCCAAGATGAAAGTAAGGCAGTGGTTTTTAAATCTTCATGTATTCTAGAAATGAATGTTTTGTAATATTTTAAACATTTATATTTATATCCTATATATATATCCTTATTATATATATATATATATCCTTAAGATATTATATATTTTTCATTTGTAAAGATATTTGCGTATTGCTCTGCATCTTGTGTGTAGTGTGTAAGCCAGGCGCACTTTGCGCCAGACAATAGACCGACTTTGTTCTGGTCTAAAGATCAGACTATTTACAGTTTCTCAAAATAGCAACGCGCCAAAACACGCCTGCTTTTTTAGACCAGAACGCCTATGGGCGCACATTTGAGCGCAAATGCATTTGCTATTTAAACAGGGTAGCGCAACACCTCAAAATGACCCTTGCGCCGAGCTAAATGTAGCAAAAGAGTATTGCGCCGCGTCTTGCGCCACACTGCGCCGGGTGTATGATAGGGCCCTATGAAAGTCACGGGTTACAGGTTTCCAACATTCTTCAAAATACCTTCTTTTGTTTTTAGCAGAAGAAAGAAACCCATAGAGGTTTGTAACCATTGAAGTATATGCTCTGGGACTTTTAATTTTAAGTAAGCCAGCTCAGGCTCACCCGGTGAACTGCCAAATCGACAATGAGCCATAAACTCACCACGTTTAAGATCTGGTTTGATTAAAATCAGTGATCTTCACTTCATGATTGAGATGCGACTTAAAGTGGGCGATATCACACTGAAACAAAGCACTGCAATCTTATCGACCCAGCCCTTGTTTTTAAGGTAAGTACATTTATTTTACCACAGTATTTTCTGTCCTCGCCTGCTGCTCCTGATGATGATTGTGTTTGAAGTCGCCATGAAACGAAGGTTAAGATTGTCCTTCTTATCATATCTTGAAATACATCCAATTGAAACTAGAACCTGAAATTAGAAAATATTGTAGGGCGGTGCATGATTTCATCCTTTGAGAACTGATTATATAGTATAAGATAGATAGTTGGAAGATGGGCATTGCTTAAATATTAAAGGACGATTGACAAATGGATGAAAGAGGGACAGAAACGAGACACACATTAACAGCTCCGCCCTAAAGAACTGGTAGCTCCACCTTAGATAACTGATAGTCCTGCCCTAAATGCCTGATATTCTCGCTATAAAGGACTCACAACTCCGCCCTAAATGACTGATAGTCCCGCTGTAAAGGACTAATAGTCCCGCCCTAAATGACTGATAGTCCCGCCCTAATGGAATAGTAGTCCCGCCTCAAAGGATGTATAACTCCACCCTACTAAATGACTGATAGTCTCGCTGTAAAGGACTAATAGTCCCGCCCTAAATGACTGATAGTCCCGCCCTAATGGAATAGTAGTCCCGCCTCAAAGGATGTATAACTCCACCCTACTAAATGACTGATAGTCTCGCTGTAAAGGACTAATAGTCCCGCCCTAAATGACTGATAGTCCCACCCTAATGGAATAGTAGTCCCGCCTCAAAGGATGTATAACTCCACCCTACTAAATGACTGATAGTCTCGCTGTAAAGGACTAATAGTCCCGCCCTAAATTACTGATAGTCCCGCCCTAATGGAATAGTAGTCCCGCCTTAAAGGATGTATAACTCCACCCTAAATGCCTGATATTCTTGCTATAAAGGACTTACAACTCCGCCCTAAATGACTGATAGTCCGCTGTAAAGGACTAATAGTCCCGCCCTAAATGACTGATAGTCCCACCCTAATGGAATAGTAGTCCCGCCTTAAAGGATGTATAACTCCACCCTACTAAATGACTGATAGTCTCGCTGTAAAGGACTAATAGTCCCACCCTAAATGACCGATAGTCCCGCCCTAATGGAATAGTAGTCCCGCCTTAAAGGATGTATAACTCCACCCTAAATGACTGATAGTCCCGCTGTAAAGGACTAATAGCTCTGCCCTAAAAGACTAATAGTCCCGCCCTAAATGACTGAAAGCCTGGCTTTAAAGCAATATTAGTCCTTCCTTAAATAACTGATAGTCCTGCTCTAAAGGACTAATAGTCCCGCCATAAATGACTGATAGTCCCACCCTAATGGAATAGTAGTCCCGCCTCAAAGGATGTATAACTCCACCCTACTAAATGACTGATAGTCTCGCTGTAAAGGACTAATAGTCCCGCCCTAAATTACTGATAGTCCCGCCCTAATGGAATAGTAGTCCCGCCTTAAAGGATGTATAACTCCACCCTAAATGCCTGATATTCTTGCTATAAAGGACTTACAACTCCGCCCTAAATGACTGATAGTCCGCTGTAAAGGACTAATAGTCCCGCCCTAAATGACTGATAGTCCCACCCTAATGGAATAGTAGTCCCGCCTTAAAGGATGTATAACTCCACCCTACTAAATGACTGATAGTCTCGCTGTAAAGGACTAATAGTCCCACCCTAAATGACCGATAGTCCCGCCCTAATGGAATAGTAGTCCCGCCTTAAAGGATGTATAACTCCACCCTAAATGACTGATAGTCCCGCTGTAAAGGACTAATAGCTCTGCCCTAAAAGACTAATAGTCCCGCCCTAAATGACTGAAAGCCTGGCTTTAAAGCAATATTAGTCCTTCCTTAAATAACTGATAGTCCTGCTCTAAAGGACTAATAGTCCCGCCATAAATGACTGATAGTCCCACCCTAATGGAATAGTAGTCCCGCCTTAAAGGATGTATAACTCCACCCTACTAAATGACTGATAGTCTCGCTGTAAAGGACTAATAGTCCCACCCTAAATGACCGATAGTCCCGCCCTAATGGAATAGTAGTCCCGCCTTAAAGGATGTATAGCTCCACCCTAAATGACTGATAGTCCCGCTGTAAAGGACTAATAGCTCTGCCCTAAAAGACTAATAGTCCCGCCCTAAATGACTGAAAGCCTGGCTTTAAAGCAATATTAGTCCTTCCTTAAATAACTGATAGTCCTGCTCTAAAGGACTAATAGTCCTGCCATAAATGACTGATAGTCCCGCTGTAAAGAACTAATAGCTCCGCCCTAAATGACTGATTGTCCTGCCTTAAAAGACTTAGAGCTCTGCCCTAAATGACAGATAGACCCGCTGTAAAGGAATAGTAGCTCCACCCTAAAGGACTGATATTCCCACCGTAAAAGACTTAAAGCTCCGCCCTAAAGGACCAATAGCTCTGCCCTAAATGACTGATATTCCCACCGTAAAGGACTTATAGCTCCGCCCTAAATGACTGATAGTCCCGCCGTAAAGGACTACTAGCTCCGCCCTAAATGATTAATAGTCCTGCCCTAAAGGACTAATAGCTCCGCCCTAAAGGACTAATAGTCCCACCCTAAATGACTGATATTTCCACCGCAAAGGACTTATAGCTCCGCCCTAAATGACTGATAGTCTCGCTATAAAGGACTACTAGCTCCGCCCTAAATGACATAGCCCCACCCTAAAAACGAATAGCTCCGCCCTTAAGGACTAATAGTCCTACCCTAAATGATTAATAGTCCTGCCCTAAAGGACTAATAGCTCCGCCCTAAAGCACTAAAAGTCCTGCCCTAAATGATTAATAGTCCTGCCCTAAAGGACTAATAGCTCCGCCCTAAAGCACTAAAAGTCCTGCCCTAAATGATTAATAGTCCTGCCCTAAAGGATTAATAGCTCCGCCTTAAAGGACTAATAGTCCTACCCTAAATTATTAATAGTCCTGCCCTAAAGGACTAATAGCTCCGCCCTAAAGCACTAAAAGTCCTGCCCTAAATGATTAATAGTCCTGCCCTAAAGGATTAATAGCTCCGCCCTAAAGGACTAATAGTCCTGCCCTAAATGACTAATAGTCCTGCCCTAAAGGACTAATAGCTCCGCCCTAAAGCACTAAAAGTCCTGCCCTAAATGATTAATAGTCCTGCCCTAAAGGATTAATAGCTCCGCCCTAAAGGACTAATAGTCCTGCCCTAAATGACTGATAGTCCTGCGCTAAAGGACTAATAGCTCTGCCCTTAAGGACTAATAGTCCCACCCTAAATGACTGATATTTCCACCGCAAAGGACTTATAGCTCCGCCCTAAATGACTGATAGTCCCGCCGTAAAGGACTACTAGCTCCGCCCTAAATGACATAGCCCCGCCCTAAAAACGAATAGCTTCGCCCTCGAGGACTAATAGTCCTGCCCTAAATGACTGATAGTCCCGCTGTAAAGGTCTAATAGTCGCACCCTAAAAGACTAATAGCTCCGCCCTGCAGGACTAATAGTCCTGCCCTAAATGATTGATAGTCCTGCTCTAAAGGACTAATAGCTCCGCCCTAAAGGACTAATAGTCCCACCCTAAATAACTGATATTTCCACTGTAAATGACTTATAGCTCCACCCTAAATTACTGATAGTCCCAGTGTAAAGGACTAACTGCTCCGCCCTAAATGACTGATAGTCCCGCCTTAAAGAACTAATAGCTCCGCCCTAAATGACTGGTAATCCCACCCGAACAAATAGCTCCTCCCTAAAGGCATTCCATGTGACCAGAAATTAAGAAAAGCAATTTAAAGAATAGAAGTTTATGATATTTGATAAAAGTTTATAAGGGCAAATTCATTTCGTTATATTTATAACAAGCACTACTAAATAAATACTTAAAGACGAGCAAATGTCAATTTCATGGCGTCTTAACCCTATTTAAAATATAATATTTTATTTGAATGACAATATCATTGCTGCAAAAGGATCCTCAAGAAATTGAAAATAGTCCTTTCACCTCATAACCCAATGAGAGAGAGTAAATAGTGAGCCATTTTACATTTGTGTGTGAACTGCCCCTTTAATGCTGTTTACTGGGCACATCTGCAGAGTTTTGACCAAGGCTGTAAATCTTCCTGTGGCCTGAAAACACACACCTGTACCTCCGGCCTGAGCTCATGTCTGCAGTCGTGAATGTGTGTGTGTGTGTATGTGTGTGTGTGTGTGTGCGTGTGTTTGCTTCACCCGCTGTTTTCCTGGCGTGTTGTTGTTTTCCTGCACCTGGCGCTGCTCTGCGATGTGCCAACACACTCCTGCCAGTCATCCAGATCTGGCACGAGACGCACATTACCCGCATTCCTGCCTTAAAGACGCAGGACACCCACAAACTACCAGGCCTTCAGGCTGTTCTGACGTCAGGTGTGGGTGGGAAACCTTAAATTAGAGTCTGAAAACGTCATTTTTCACCGCATCCCAAATCTGCGGAGGCCCTTTCTGAATGAAGGATTGTTTCATTTGATTGTTTGTGACGCTCGTCCTGCTGTGTTTGACATGAATTATTCATCTGTGTGTTTTTGAGGAGATGCTTTGGTGTTATTATTAGCTTTTTATATTTATAATAAATTTAATGTCGCCTAATTTAAATATAATTTAACAGCAGCCATAAGACACAAGTATAATAGTTTGTTCATTATTTGTTCATTTAATGTTGTTATATTATTAAAATCTAAATTTACTGAAGACTGTTCACTAAAACAGACAGCAAAATGTTTTTTTTTTATATTTATTTTCACATAACCATAAAATATTATGCATTAATTAAATAAAACATAATTTAATTATTTAAATTAATGCAACATGTTAATTTAATTATTCATTGACTTTCCTTTATACCTACCTTTATTTATCAGGGGTCGTCTCAGCAGAATGCCTTTATACAGCAGATGCCCTTTTAGCTGCAACCCAGTACTGAGAAACACCCATACACACTCATTCACACATATACAACATGGCCAATTTAGTTCATTCAATTCACCTATAGCGCATGTGTTTGGACTATGAGGGAAACCGGAGCACCCGCAGGAAACCCACGCGAACAAGGGGAGAACATGCAAACTCCACACAGAAATGCCAACTGACCCAGCCGGGACTCGAGCCAGTGACCACTAAGCCACCGTGCGGTTCTAATTTAATAATAATAATAATAATTGGATATAATAATTTATCAGTACTTAGATACAGACAAAACTTTGTATTTTATTAACATTTTTTATTATAGTAAATCCTTCAAATATTTAAATAAAAGTAAAATATTTAAGACAAGTGTAATTTATTTATTATTATTAGGTGTTAATGTAAGATATATTAATATTAATTTTAATATGTTGTATACATGTTATATAATTTAAATATTTTAACTCATAAGTCATAAATCATTATAATTATTATTTAATAAATATTATAAATGTTTATCTTTGTATGCATAGTTTTTAATTTACAAATGTTATTTTACTAAAGACATTATTAACAAACAAAAATATTCTTTTTTTTCACAAAACCATAAAGGATTATGGAGTATTTATAGATTTGTCTTATGATTACTGTTAAATATATTATTTAAATTATATTAAATTTATAAAATTATAAGTGAAAAAAAAAGTTTTTATAATAATATATTTTATATTAACACTTTATTAATAATAAGTAAACTACACTTGTCATCAATATTGTACTTTTATTTTAATATTTTAATGATTTCTTATAATATAATATGTTAATAATAAATATAATACTGTAACACACTGTTACAGTATAATAATAATAATAATAAAATAATAATAATAATAAATAATACACTGAGGAAGGCATTGTGCCGAAACATTTGTGTTTTTGTATCACCCAAAGAATGTAAAAATAAGAACAGTACGAAGCAACTTTTTGATGAGTGCGAATCATGACCTTTTTGAACAATAATAAATATAATAAAATAAAATATTTTGCCTGTATTGAAATACTGATAAATAATTGTATTTAAATTATATTAAATTAATATTTTAATTATTACTATTATTATTCATAATAATAATACAGTCATATTTTACATTTAATTTAAATATTTACAAAAATACATTAACATTTTTTTATAATAACTATGAAGAGAAAGATAGTTATTTATTATATTAATTAATTAGTATTATGATTACTGTTAAATATAATATTTCAATTATAACATTATATTATTATTATTATAACAAAGTATACATATGAAATATTCATATTAATATATTTCATATGAACACTGTAATAAATAAATTACACTTTTGTCTAAAAATATTATATTTTAATTTAAATATTTTGATGATTAATTATAATATAAAATGTTATTAAAATAAAATGTTTTGTCTGTATTTAATTACTGATATATTTTTATTTCGAATTATTCTTATTGTTTAATTAATATAATAATAATTATTTTTCTATCCAGTTATTATTATAAACATGTTAAAATACTGTAGACTGTTCATTAACAGACAAAAATATTAGTTTTCTTTATTTTTTTTTCAAAAATACATTAAATATGATGCATTAATTAAATAATAAATCATTAAAATATTTAAATTAAAATTTGTAAATTATTTTAGGAAAAATGTTAACACAAAAGTGTAATTTATTTACTATCAAAGTGCAATTGTAAAACTATATATATATATATATATATATATATATATATATATATATATATATATATATATATATATATATACAGTTGAAGTCAGAATTATTAGCCCCCTTCGAATTTTTTTCTTCTTTTTTAAATATTTCCCAAATGATGTTTTACAGAGCACGGAAATTTTCACAGTATGTTTGATAATATTTATTTTTCTGGAGAAAGGCTTATTTGTTTTATTTCGGCTAGAATAAAAGCAGTTTTTAATTTCTTAAACATCATTTTAGGGACAAAATTATTAGCCTCTTTAAGCTAATTTTTTTATCGATAATCTACAGAACAAACCACTATTATACAATAACTTGCCTAATTACCCTAACCTACCTAGTTAACCTAATTAACCTACTTAATCCTTTAAATGTCACTTTAAGCTGTATAGAAACGTCTTGAAAAATATCTAGTAAAATATTATTTACTGTCATCATGGCAAAGATAAAATAAATCCGTTATTAGAAATCAGTTATTAAAACTATTATGTTTAGAAATGTGTTGAAAAAATCTTCTCTCCTTTAAACAGAAATTGGGGAAAAAATAAACAAGCGGTCTAATAATTCAGGGGGGCTAATAATTCTGACTTCAACTGTATATATATAAAATTATAAATTAATATAATTTATATAATAAGTGATATAAAATATTTTAATATTAATAAAAATTCGTTTATATTCATTTATTTTCTTTTCAGCTTAGTCCCTTTGTTAATCAGGGGTCACCACAGAGGAATGAACCGCCAACTATTCCAGAATATGTTTTACGCAGCGTATGCCCTTCCTGCTGCAACCCAATCACTGGGAAACACCCATACATTCTCATATACACACATAGACTACGGACAATTTAGTTTCAATTCACCTAAAGCACATGTGTTTGTACTCTGGGGGAAAACCAAACCAACACGGGGAGAACATGCAAACTCCACACAGAAATGCCAACTGACCCAGCCAGGGTTCGAACCAGCGACCTTCTTGGTGTGAGGCGACAGCACTGAGCTACCTCATCGCCCAAATATACATTAAATATATAATTCATGTTCAATTCATTATTATAAAACACGAACATGATATAATCATATATTACCAACTGTTAAGTGCACTCCTCGGCCACTGTTAATGTTGTTTGATGCTGTGGTCGTGCATGTGAAATCTACACTTTAGAGAAGGAAAGACAAATAATGTGTCACTGTTATTTAGGGGAAACAGTTTCCGGAAGCTCATCTGTCCAGAGAGAAGAGGAAGACTCTTGATAAATATAGCCGTCTTCTTCTGAAAATCCCCTTCCTGTCTTTGCCTCCGCTGGTTAGTCATGGAGGCCTGAAGGATGACTAACTATAACCATAACCAGAGGTGCAGAAAATAAATAAATAAATAACCCTCCGCTATGAATGAACTTCCGGTGCGGAACTTCAGGAACTCCTGACCGGACGTGATAGAGTTTATTGGGTCGTTTTAGGTTTATCCAAAGGAGCAGGAAGCTTTAGACGAAATAAACAAACAGAAAAGCTAAGCTAACGTCTTCTATAAAATGTATTCTAGACCGGACATGGCGGTGTTGTTTATAGTGTTATGTTTATCTAAAGGTGCAGGACGTAAGGCTACACGAAAATAAACAAACAAAAAACTAACGTCTAATCGCTCCTTAGTGTTATTTACTTCATATTATATGTTGGCATATGTGTATTTTGTTGTTTTTGCACTTGTTCTGTTTATTATAATGTATTTTTTTTACTGGTTAGTGAAAACCGAAGTGTGTTGCATAATCAGGTGATTGACAGGTCCGGACGGGAGGAGCAGGAAGTGAAGTAGGCAGGTGAGATATCGATCAGACACAAAAGGTGTGTTTAATCCAACAAATGTCTTGATTATATTGTTAATCTCTATTTTATTGGCAAAGTTTTACATACACAAACAGAAATTTGCTAAATCATTTCCCACATTAACAGCTTTTTATATCGAGTTTGACTTTTATTTCTACTGTGAAATTGTAGAAAAGCAAAAAATCTGAGACATGCATCAATTATTATGACACTTTTTTATTCCCCTGTCAATTCCTAAAATCATTGGATGTAGAAATGCTGTACACGATACTTTGTGAGTTTATGTAATTAAATTAATTAATTTTAATTTATTGTTGTTGTTTTTTTGTTGCTTTTTACCATTGTTATTTTAGTTTTTTTGGGGTTTCATATTTTGTTTTGTGTTGTATGTTTGTTCCTGATGGTTGTGTAATAATAATAATAATAATAATAATAATAATAATAATAATAATAATAATAATAATAATAATAATAATAAAGGCGAGGCAGTGGCGCAGTAGGTAGTGCTGTCGCCTCACAGCAAGAAGGTCTCTGGGTCGCTGGGTCGAATCTCGGCTCAGTTGGTGTTTCTGTGTGGAGTTTGCATGTTCTCCCTGCCTACGCGTGGGTTTCCTCCGGGTGCTCCAGTTTCCCCCACAGTTCAAAGACATGCGGTACAGGTGAATTGGGTAGGCTAAATTGTCCGTAGTGTATGAGTGTGTGTGTGGATGTTTCCCAGAGATGGGTTGCGGCTGGAAGGGCATCCGCTGTGTAAAAAACGTGCTGGCGAGTTCATTCGGCTGTGGCAACCCCGGATTAATAAAGGGACTAAGCCGACAAAAAAATGAATGAATGATGTGAAGCTGCTTTGACACGATCTACATTGTAAAAGCGCTATACAAATAAAGGTGAAATGAATTATCATAGACGCCTTTTAGATTTCTATCATGCTGTTTTATTTTAAACAGACATAAATATTGACATAATAGATGTGTGCATTCTTGAATAGGCCTACTTTAGCTTGATTCTGATTGGCTGATGAGCATTCTAGGGTGCTGTTAATGTCATATAAACGCACAGATATAGTAGTTCTGAGCGCATTATATCACTGCGCTGAATGATTTCAGTTACTTAAGACTACAAAATCCTTAAAAACGAAGGGGGAAAAGAACGTGTTAAATCTGTGTACTTTGGCTATTGACTTGCGCCATCTAGTGGTCACACAATAGAACCAGTTAAACCAGTTAAACATCATCATGACTGGATAAAAAAAAAAAAACATGTTTTTGACAGGGTTATCTCATTAAAGATCTGCTAGACGCAAACAAAACTCGTTTTTAGGACATTCACTAAAACACTGGTTTACTTTGTAATCTATTTGCTTATTGCTTTACAAAGCACTATCAAGTAAATAAATTAGGTAAACATTTTGGTTGTTAAATTATTATGTACATTATTTGAATATTTGGGCAGCGCGGTGGCACAGTGGGTAACACAATCGCTTTACAGCAAGAAGGTTGCTGGTTTGAGCCCCGTCTGGGACAGTTAGCATTTCTGTGTGGAGTTTGCATGTTCTCCTTGTGTTGGCGTGGGTTTCCTATGGGTGCTCCGGTTTCCCCCACAGTAGGTGAATTGGATAAACTAAATTGGCTGTAGTGTATGTGTGTGAATATGAGAGTAAATGAGTGTTTCCCAGAGATGAGTTGCAGCTGGAAGGGCATCCGCTGCATAAAACTTATGCTGGATAAGTTGGCGGTTCATTCCGCTGTGGTGACCCCAGATTAATAATGGGATTAAGGTGAAAAGAAAATAAATGGAATAGAATTGTTATTGTCAGGTAAGATATGAGGTATTGATTATCCACAATGGTTCCAGCTAAAACCAGCTTGACCATCCTGGTGTAAGCTGGACATAGCTGGTTTTGGCTGGGCTCCCAGCCTGGCTAGGCTGGTCAAGCTGGTTTTAGCTGGTCATCTCCCAGCCTGACCAGCCAAGACCAGGCAGGAAATGGAAGTGGCTAAAAACCCCTCTAAAACCTGCCTGGTTAACCAGCTAAAAACAGCCAACCAGCCTAGGCTAGTTTAAGCTGTTTCTTTTCAGTAGGGTACCTGTAGCAGACACCTTTTAGATTTCCATCATATTTTTATTCCTGATTGTAGACTAAAGACCAGGGGCCTCATGTACGAAGACTTGCGTGGAAATCTTACTAAAACATTGCGTACGCACAAAGCTGTAAATGTGCGTACGCAGAAAAAAATTCAGATGTATGAAACACTGCGTACGCCGAATCTCACGCATATTCTTTTGTACATCCGAATGAACGTGAAACTGAGCGCAACATGCACGAGCGCAAAACCCCTCCCTGCCTCCTCCCCCGTATGAATATGCTAATGACTATGCTAATGGCAAAACCCAACGAAAAAGCAACGTCAAAATCAAACAAAAAGAGAAACTTTGAACAGAATGTGAATTGGAGGTGCTGCTTTCGGAGGTAGACCGGAGAAAAGCGGTGTTATTTGCAAGTTTGTTCTCCGGAATTAACAACAAAAGAAAAAAATAGAGTGGGAGAGTTTAGCTGGTACGGTTAACACAGTTGGGTCTGAACATCGCACTGAGTGCATTTAAAAAAGAAATAGTGTGGTTTATATCTGTAAACTGTTGCAGTAACCCTTAGCAGTCTCAGTGGCGCACCTCATAAGAAGCATATGATCATATGCTGACTTGTTCGAGCACAAACTCGGTTCGAATCCAGCGTCTGATGAATTCTTTCTTCTTTTTTTTCCCGCTACATATCAGATTTTGCCCACTATTTATCACGAGAAAGACAAGTAGGAATCATTAATAAGTTTGTGCATCATATTTTATTTGCACATTTATTGAATGGAAATGTTTCTGATTCACGCATGCAAATTTATCTTCAGATAGTGTCTTTATAGCAATGTGCGTGCAGTAGATAGCTCAGATTACATTGGGAAAACAGGCGACCGCTGCAAATTGTGCTTTAATGTTTAGCTGGTCAACTGTATGGTATGGAAATCTTACATACCTACTATATGAACCCGTCTCATACAGCTGCCATTGCAAGGCTCAGACACTTTGTAGAGAAGAATTTAACACAACTGCCTCTAGGAGTCGCCAATGGAAATAAAACAGACACGCACAAAAAATGTGCGTACGCCTGCCAGAAAGCTGCCGTGAACCTGCGCAAATTCCCACGTTCAGTTCATTGTTAGTAAATCCAAACGTGAGCGATTCTGAGCGTGAAACCTGGCGTACGCAAAGTTTTTGTGCGTACGCAGCGTTGATACATGAGGCCCCAGGGGCCTCATGTACGAAGACTTGCGTGGAAATCTTACTAAAACATTGCGTACGCACAAAGCTGTAAATGTGCGTACGCAGAAAAAATTTCAGGGGCCTCATGTATCAACGCTGCGTACGCACAAAAACTTTGCGTACGCCAGATTTCACGCTCAGAATCGCTCACGTTTGGATTTACTAACAATGAACTGAACGTGGGAATTTGCGCAGGTTCACGGCAGGTTTCTGGCAGGCGTACGCACATTTTTTGTGCGTGTCTGTTTTATTTCCATTGGCGACTCCTAGAGGCAGTTGTGTTAAATTCTTCTCTACAAAGTGTCTGATCCTTGCAATGGCAGCTGTATGAGACGGGTTCATATAGTAGGTATGTAAGATTTCCATACCATACAGTTGACCAGCTAAACATTAAAGCACAATTTGCAGCGGTCGCCTGTTTTCCCAATGTAATCTGAGCTATCTACTGCACGCACATTGCTATAAAGACACTATCTAAAGATGAATTTGCATGCGTGAATCAGAAACATTTCCATTCAATAAATGTGCAAATAAAATATGATGCACAAACTTATTGATGATTCCTACTTGTCTTTCTCGTGATAAATAGTGGGCAAAATCTGATAAGTAGCGGGGAAAAATAGAAGACAGAGTTCATCAGACGCTGGATTCGAGCCGAGTTTATGCTCGAACGTGTCAGTACATGATTACATGCTTCTTATGAGGTGCGCCACTGAGACTGCTAAGAGTACTGCAACACTTTACAGATATAAACCACACTATTTCTTTTTCAAATGCACTCAATGCGATGTTCAGACCCAACTGTGTTAACCGTACCAGCTAAACTCTCTCACTCTATTTTTTTCTTTTGTTGTTAATTCCGGAGAACAAACTTGCAAATAACACCGCTTTTCTCCGGTCTACCTCCGAAAGCAGCACCTCCAATTCACATTCTGTTCAAAGTTTCTCTTTTTGTATGATTTTGCCGTTGCTTTTTCGTTGGGTTTTTCCATTAGCATAGTCATTAGCATATTCATACGGGGGAGGAGGCAGGGAGGGGTTTTGCGCTCGTGCATGTTGCGCTCAGTTTCACGTTCATTCGGATGTACAAAAGAATATGCGTGAGATTTGGCGTACGCAGTGTTTCATACATCTGAAATTTTTTCTGCGTAAGCACATTTACAGCTTTGTGCGTACGCAATGTTTTAGTAAGATTTCCACGCAAGTCTTCGTACATGAGGCCCCAGGGGCCTCATGTATCAACGCTGCGTACGCACAAAAACTTTGCGTACGCCAGGTTTCACGCTCAGAATCGCTCACGTTTGGATTTACTAACAATGAACTGAACGTGGGAATGTGCGCAGCTTCACGGCAGCTTTCTGGCAGGCGTACGCACATTTTTTGTGCGTGTCTGTTTTATTTCCATTGGCGACTCCTAGAGGCAGTTGTGTTAAATTCTTCTCTACAAAGTGTCTGATCCTTGCAATGGCAGCTGTATGAGACGGGTTCATATAGTAGGTATGTAAGATTTCCATACCATACAGTTGACCAGCTAAACATTAAAGCGCAAATTGCAGCAGTCGCAATGTAATCTGAGCAATCTACTGCACACACATTGCTATAAAGACACTATCTAAAGATGAATTTGCATGCGTGAATCAGAAACATTTCCATTCAATAAATGTGCAAATAAAATATGATGCACAAACTTATTGATGATTCCTACTTGTCTTTCTCGTGATAAATAGTGGGCAAAATCTGATATGTAGCGGGGGAAAAAAGAAGAAAGAATTTATCAGACGCTGGATTCGAGCCGAGTTTACGCTCAAATTTGTCTGTACATGATCTCATGCTTCTTAAGAGGTGCGCCACTGAGACCGCTTAGGGTATTGCAACATTTTTCAGTTATAAACCAGACTACTTTTTTAAATGCACTCAGTGCGATGTTCAGACCCAACTGTGTTAACCGTACCAGCTAAACTCTCTCACTCTATTTTTTTCTTTTGTTGTTAATTCCGGAGAACAAACTTGCAAATAACACCGCTTTTCTCCGGTCTACCTCCGAAAGCAGCACCACCAATTCACATTCTGTTCAAAGTTTCTCTTTTTGCTTGATTTTGCTGTTGCTTTTTCGTTGGGTTTTGCCATTAGCATAGTCATTAGCATATTCATACGGGGGAGGAGGCAGGGAGGGGTTTTGTGCTCGTGCATGTTGCGCTCAGTTTCACGTTCATTCAGATGTACAAAAGAATATGCGTGGGATTCGGCGTACGCAGTGTTTCATACATCTGAATTTTTTTCTGCGTACGCACATTTACAGCTTCGTGCGTACGCAATGTTTTAGTAAGATTTCCACGCAAGTCTTCGTACATGAGGCCCCAGGGGTGCTCAACCCTGTTCCTGGAGAGCCACCTTCCTGCAGATTTCAGTTGCTACCCATATCAAACACACCTGCCTGTAATTATCCCGTGGTGTTCAGGTCCTAATTAATTGGTTCAGGTGTGTTTGATATGGGTAGCAACTGAAATCTGCAGGAAGGAACAGGATTGAGCACCCCTGCTAAAGACATAAAATTAATTAAGATATAGATATTTGCCTTCTAGAATATGCTTGCACTTGATTGGCTAATGAGCATTCAAAGTGTGCAGTTATTTTAATCAAAATATGAATATAAACGCCCAGCTAAAGTAGTTCCGGCTGGTTTTCAATGCGTTACAGCTTCATATATCACTACACTGAATAATTTCAGTCATTTCGCGGCTGCAAAAATCTAAATACGTTAAGAAATGAAGGGGTAAAAACATTGTGGTAAATGTGAGTGCTTGGCTGTTGTTGGCTTGCGTCACCTAGTGGTCACATTGTAGAAATAGTAAAGTGATTTTTAGTTTATCTTTATATAGCCTATATATATATATATATATATATATATATATATATATATATATATATATATATATATATATATATATATATATATATATATATACATACATACATACATACACACACACACACACACACACACACACACACACACACACACACACACACACACATATATATATATATATATATATATATATATATATATATATATATATATATATATATATATATATATAAATATAAATCATGACTAGATCAAAAGCAAAAATGGACAGTAATCAAAGCTATCCCCTCGTAAATTTAACGTGCAGTTATTTTACCTATTGTAAAATTTTAAAAAATGAAGAATTTAATTTCCTGATAAATGTTAAAAATATATTTGACAAAAATGTACTAACAAAGTCTTAAGGCAAGAATTTAATGATATAAATATAAGAGGTATTCCAAGAGGGACATAGTATTGGAATTGTTTATTACGGGAGGTTAATTGGAGAAAAGCATGGCTGCTACCATACCAATTTTGCATTTCAAATAAAGTAAGAGAAATTAAAGATTTTACATAAAATGTACTCAACCAATTTACTCTCCAAATTTTCAGATATTGAGAAAGTTTATTTTGTAAAAACTGTAAGGAATCCTTATGTCACTTATTTGTTAATTGTCAGAGTGTGCAATTTTTTCGTTTTTTCGGATTATTCTAGTAAAAATAATGTTGATAACACTGAACGCAAAATGAATTATTTGTTATTTTGAAAATGGTGAAAATTTTACAATTTTGTTAATTTTATTATTTGAAAAGATAAAATCTTCATCCTCAAACGTAGTTATTAAAAATCCCAACCTTTATTCAAGTTTTTTGTCAACTTGAACTTATTCTGTTAATGAAGTCTCTAAACGCTGTATAAATGTAAACGCTCTGTCTATTGTTAGATATTATGAATCTGTTTTTAGTGTCTTGTGAATGTCTTCCTCTTGATTTTGTTTTGTGGTTTTTTTATTTGATTTTCAGTTATCTTTGGAATTTTTGTTTGTTGACTGTTTTGCTGTATTTGTAAATTACTAATGCAAAATAAAAAAAATAAATAATGATTTAGACAGTTTTATCAGACAAGAAACTCTTATATACTTTTATCACTACTTTCAACAAAATACCTGTATACTTTTTATTCAGTTTACCCATTGCTTTTAAACACTATCAGGTATATTTATATTGAATATTTTTTATTTAGATTCTATAGTTTTACACACACACATGCACACACACACATAGCCTAGATATATGCAGTTATTATGACAATGCAATTATTAGACCCCTCATTATTTTTTCCCCAATTTCAGCTTAAAGGAGAGCAAATTTTTTCAGATTTTTTATTTTATTTTTCATAATAGTTTTAATAATTCATCTCTATTAACTGATTTATTTTATCTTTGTCATGATGACGGTAAATAATATTTGACTAGATATTCTTCAAGACACTTCTATACAGCTTAAAATGACATTAAAAGGCTTAACTAGGTTAATTGGGTTAACTACCCCTCTAAAACCAGGCTGGTCGATCAGCTAAAACCAGCCAACCAGCCTAGGCTGGTTTAAGCTGGATTTTTCAGCAGGGTAGGCAGGTAAGGGTAATTAGGCAAGTTATTGTAAACTGATGCTTAGTTCTGTAGACCATTTCCAGCCTGGTCTTGGCTGGTCAGGCTGGAAAATAACCAGCTAAAACCAGCTTGACCAGTCTGGTTTAAGCTGGACATAGCTGGTATTGGCTGGGCTTCCAGCCTGGCTAGGCTGGTCAAGCTGCTTTAAGATGGTCATCTCCCAGCCTGACCAGCTAAAACCAGGCTGAAAATGGCTGGAAACCACCTTGTAAATGGCCAAAACCCCTCTAAAACCAGCCAACCAGGCTAGGCTGGTTTAAGCTGTTTTTTTAGTAGGGTGGTGTTTAAAAAATAAATAACTGTTTTTATTCTAGCCGAAATTAAACAACTAAGACTTTCTCCAGAAGAAAAAGTATTAACAGACATGCTGTGAAAATTTCCTTGCTCTGTTAAACAAAGAGGAAAGAAAAAAGGAAAGAAAATTCAAGTGGGGGCTAATAACTCTGACTTCAACTGTATATATATATATATATATATATATATATATATATATATATATATATTATTGAAAGTTATTCCTATACATTATCAAATTCCTAAATACTTTAAGAGCGCGCGTCTCTCTATTGCTATGGCGACGACGCTGCCAGTGCAAATATGTGCGTCGGTGACGCGTCCAGCTCTCGAGTGCGCGCATTTAGCAGCGCAGCTAGTGTGCGTTTCAGCACGAAGCGGCACCATGAGCCTGAATAAACATCAGCTGAGCGACTCTTTATTTATCTGGGTAAGATATAAACCCATCCCGCTGACAAGCAGCTATATTTAGAGGGTGTTTGTTTGTGTTGAAAGAGAACGAAGTTGTTTGTTTGTGTTTAGCGCGCTAGCCTGTTAGCAGCAGCAGGTGGAATCCACACAGATTTGGCACACTTTTAATTATAATGAAATAAATCGCTGTTTTCTGGGGATTATACACGTGTAAGTTAGATCAATCAGCCGGTTTTATTAGTGCTTTGTACAATTGTCCAGCACGTGTGAGAGTGTGTTTGTTTGCTGTGTCAAAGTCATTACGTAACTGATCAAAGGTCTTAAGAGTTTAGCATATGTTACAAGCTATACTACTATTCATTTATTTTTATTTATTTATTTTATTTATAGAGGTTTATTTCTGAAGATTTTGATGTAAATTGTTCCTTCTGTGATCACCAAACTGAAGATCTGTCTCCCCTTTTTTTTGGGAGTTGTGAATACACCAAAAGTTTTTGGAAAAATGTACTAGAGGTATAATTCCTGATGTTGTGTTAAAATATGAAAATGTTATTTTAGGATGAAACCATCAGAATGAACATCCAAATGTTTTTATTTATTTATTTAATATGATCTTTTTGGACAAATATTTTATACACAAGTGCAAATTTTGTAAGCGTAAACCTTTCAGATTTTTCTATTGAGGTAAAGTTGGTTATATTTTTACATATTCAGACTTTCACCTGATTATAATTGCAGTTAATTATTCTAAATAGTGAAATTATAATATTAGGCAATGACCATTAAAGTTCAACTTTGTTGACAGTCAATTAAACAGTGCTAATGTTGTTTTGAAGTCTTCTTGCGTGCTATTATAGACGCAATATTTAATGTATCATGGTAAACAAAATCGATATCGTGTTACAGGTTGTGTTCATAATAGTATATCATTATAAATACTCTCTGTTAGACTTTTAAATTCCACTATAGTGTTTTATTGAACGTCAAAGTCTGAATGTGTGAATATAAAACCAACTTTACCTCAATTTTAAATCTTTACATGTCATTGATTTCTGAATGTACTAACAAGAAAGCTATAAAAAGTGTGAATCTGTTTAAAAGATACATTTGTGTTTTGGCATGTAATGTGATTTAATGTAATGTAAATGTTTCAGTTTGTTATAAAAAAGCGTATTTTACACGTTTAAAACAACTTAAACCTGAAATAACCCATGAAGAAATTAATGAATTCTCTTCAGATATAATAGTGCAAATGTCGCACTGAAACGACGTCACTCATTGGCCCACCCGCAATCTGCGCGCGCAGATTTCTGTAGATTTTTAGCCCATCATGAATTCTGTTTATTTACTTGAGTAAATGTGTGTAAATCTATATTTATTCAGTTATTTATTTATTTTTTTTTATTAATTTTAGTATTATTATGGACTAATGTGAAAATGTTCATCTGATTTAGTTATATTTTCTTTCTTTTACTAGATCTATTATATGACAAACTTGCTTTATTTACCAAATAAAGTGAGTGTAATTGGATTTGCATTTTAAACATTAAATAAAAGTAAAAAAAATAAAAAAATTTCATTTCACATATTAAGTTTTAAGTTATGACACTCCCAAAATAATTCAGCAGAAATTCGCAGACTTTTACCAAAATTCTCTGCAGAAATAGCAAAAAAACGTGTGCAGATTCCGTCAGGCCCTGCTCATAGCTAAGGATTAACCTTTAATTCTCTCAATATAAACCGTATTGTTTGTGATTTCATGGTTGATACCCAAAGCTGTTTGTGTTTGTGTATTGATAAACAACAGCCTATTCTTTGCAATTTTACATACTTTTAATGTTTTTCTTTCCCAGCTAACACAGTTTACTTTGGTTCTTTTAGTCAAAGTTCCTTTAAGGTGTATTCTTGTTTTAGCTGAACTGTCTATGATCAAGTTTGCGGAAATGTGATGAATATACCCGTATACCAAGGGTTGACCCCATCTTAAACTTCTGGGGCCTGTTTCAGTAAGGAGGTTCAAACAACTCGGAGTTTAAACTTGAACTCTGAGTTGATTTACCGAGAGATTAAAAACTCAGAGTTTTCGGTTTCAGAACAGCTGATCTGAGTTGGGTCAATCAACTTCGAGTAGACCAACTCAGAGTTAAGCGCGCACACCGTGACTTTAAAAAGGCATTATCAATGGAGCGCAGACATTACGAGTGACTATGGCAATATCTTATAAAAGAGATCACCATTTCTTTCTCCAGCTGAACTTGATGTTCTCATGCAAAGTTATAGCAAATATGAGTGTATATATTTGAAAAGAAGCAACCATCAGTGAAGAAGAGACGGTTAGCGTGGGAAAACAGCTGCTCAAGTTAATGCGTAATTTCACTTTTTAAGTATTTAAATATTTAAGTATAATAAAATAAGTAATGTAATTTGTGACGTTTATATATTTTTTTCTAAACTTTTTTATACATTTATTAGTTTTAAATGATTTAACAGTGCACTTGTGTCTGCCTTTTTTATTGATCAAGTGATAGAGGTTAATATAACATTTAGAAGGTAAGCAGTACTAAAAATAATTTTTAGAAAGAATAATAATCCCATTAATCTAGTTACAGTGCATGTTGAAGGTGAATTTAATTTAATTATTTATTAAAAAAGGATAAGCCATTCTAGAACAGTTCTTCTGTGTGTAACTAAAATGTAGGCAATAGCTATGTTTCCATCCAAATATATTACATAAATTTATGTTCAAAACTGGAATATTGCATAAAAGATGCGAATAAAATTCCATCCAACGAGTCAAAGAGAAAAAAGAAAAAAATGGTCACATCCTGATTAAACTGGCACCAAATATCAACAGTAAAAACAGAATTTACTGTGGTAGAAGAAGCTGCGTCAATTAATTCTTTATTTAGCCTAATTAATGTACTTGCGCCTCGATGTCAGAAGACAATGCTGAAACACAATGAACACGTGGGGCCGTCTGAAGCCATGAGACGCGGAGACTCTTGACACGCACCAGACGTTCGGAGGTAATTAATAATATACAATAATACTGAAACAGTAAAGGCATTTTAGAATGACTAAAACAATATTTAAGACATGTTACAGTGTGCTCAGCCTGCTGGTTTGTCCATTTACACACATTTTCATAATCATATGATCATGATCTTTTTTTTAATGTACATACTGTAATTTGTTCAGTAAAAGTGTTTCCATCGTAGTTTATGCGCACATTTTCTATCGAATAAAAGTTTATCCTACTCAGTTATGCGCGTTTTTTATGCATATTTTAAAAAGTTATGTGCATCATGACGTTTCTATCAATCGTTTTTATGCACGTATCCAAAATGAGCATTAAAATAGGTGGGTGGAAACGTAAGGCTAAGGCGAGAAATACCGCTTCATCTTTAAAAAAGAGGAGGAGACCGACAGAAACTCTGAGTTTAGAGAATAAAACCTGCTTCTGACCAGGTTAGATTCACAGAGTAAGTTACCACAGTAACTGACTCTGAGTTTAAGTTACCTCTCTTTCAGAAACAGGCTTGACTTACCCTGCTTTCTCGAGTTTAACAAACCTGCCATTTTGAAACGGAAAACCCAGAGTTTCTCTCATGTCAGGGTTAAAATACTCTGAGTTTTCAGTTAACCTCCTTTCTGAAACAGGCCCCTGATCATATGTTTTTATGAGAGAACGCTTTTATTCGGGAAATATTTTAAGTGAAACGTTTGAAAAGGTGTCTTCTGGAGAACTTTTAAAATATTTATCTTATTCAAACTAAAATATTATATATGAATGTTTTTAGTGTTGTTGCTGCTTGTATACTTTTTTATTGTATTTTTTTTTACAATGTATGTTTGTTAAGAAACTGATTAGATTTTATGATTGTCTATTGTATATTTATTAGTATATGTTTTTGTGTTTGTTTTTGATATAACATTAAAATCTAACTAAAATAAATAAATAAATATGTTTTTATGCAGAGAACTAATCAATACTAAAATTTGTATTATTATTTGCTGTAAATACACTGATAGTCAATTAGGGCGAATGATGTCTCTGTTCAGTGCCATATATCATTTGTTTTACTTATGTAGATGTTTTCTTTATTTTATTCAATTCAATCTAATTAATATATTTTTTAAATGTATCAAAATATTAAAAATATGTATTTATTTATAAAGAATACTGAAGACCCTAATGTATGCTTAAGACTATTAATGTAAATATGTAATTTTATTTGTTAAATATTTTGCTTTTGTTGGTCAGGTTACTTACTATAAGCATTACTATGGATTATTTAGTTAATAATTATTAGATTTGTCTCTTAATCAATTTTGTAATTGTTTTATTATATTATTAATATTTAGTCATTTACATTTATATTTTTTTTTATTTAAAGGCTGGCATATACTTTTGATTTGTGGCCACATTTAATTTATACAGAAATAAAATGTGTAAAAGGACTAAATTATAAATGGCTCACCATTTACAATTAAAATAAAAAAATGCATTAATAAATATATATTAATAATATTATTATTATTATTATTAAATTTGGTATTTTTATTTCTTTATTTTTTGATTTTCAAAAAAGTTGTATATATTTTTTGTTTCTATTGATTTATTTAATATTTAAAAAAATCTGTTTAATATTTAATATTTGTCATGTTTAATTTGGGTAGCTAATTTTTGAACTGTTATCATAAGTTATTTTGTTAGATAAGCTCCAGATTTGGCTTCATTACTGACTAAACTAATGTATATGCACAAATATAATATTGTATAGCTCCTATAGAAAATATTAAGTTAAATGCGAGATTTGTGGTGGGTGTACTCGTATGATGAGTATATATATATATATTTTTCTTTAAGGCTGTAATACACTTTTGATGTGTATCAATTAACCTGTAATTTATGCATAAATAAATATGTAAAATTTATTCTATTTTCTTTTTTGTTTTTCTACTAATTTAAAAGAATGTGTTTTATATATATATATATATATATATATATATATATATATATATATATATATATATATATATATATATATATATATAAAAAACACACTTTTTTAAATTAGTAGAAAAACAAAGAAAATAGAATAACTTTTACATATTTATTTTTATTTATTTATTTTTTATCAAACATAATTACCTAATTTTAGAAATTAATTATTTAAAACCTTAATTTAAAAATTGTTATTTATAAATGCTGAATTATGGATTTTAATCTTTTTAGTTTTTGTAACTTTTTAAACTTTTTTTTTCCCTTTGTGTGTTTCAGCTGCAGTCGTTTCAGGTGCCGTCGTGTGCAAGCAAACATGAGCTGACCAGTGGAGTGGCCATCGCACATGTGCTCAACAAAATGTGAGTGTGTGTGTGGTTTGACGTCATTATCTTCAATGGGTGTGACGTTCTGCAAATGTTTGTAGAGGATCGTTCACTATTCGACTAACAGCTGATCTGACAGATGCTCTAGTCCTCTGATACTCTGAGAAACCACCAACACACATCTGAATATGTCAAATATGACAGCTGCTGAAGACTCCCCTGTTAAAAGAGGAGTTATTTACCAGCCTGGAGTCAGAAAACAGACTGATTTGCATGCGTGTAAAGTAAAGAAATACAAAGGTTACACTTGACAATAAGGTTTTATTAGTTAATGTATTTACTGACGGGATCTAAGTATGAACAGTACTTGTGCAGCATTTATTAATCATAGTTCAACATTTACTAATGCATTATTAACATCTGAATTCATGCTTGTTAACTTTAATTAATGCACCGCCAGTTCACAAAACAACTGTGTTGTCAACAAGCATGACAAAATACTGTAATGTATTGTTCATCTGTTTGTTCATAATAGTAAACTAACATTAACTAATACAACCCTTTTGTTAAGTGTTTACATTACCAATACTCAAATTATTTCAGGGGTTGTACTTTGCTAACTAATTATAAATGTGCACTTTCAATTGATAACATTTTTTGTGCTATCATCAGTACTTTAACTGCGCAATTTTTTCCTTCATCCAGGGGTCCATTCTTCGTACCTCGCTTAAATGATCTAAGATGATTTGACGATCCTGGATCTTTTAATCTTGATAACTGATCTCTCGCTAATTTGGTTCTTCAAACGAATCAGATTAGAATGTCTGGATAAACTGATCTGAGATCGCTGCGTGTGTTGTGAAGGACAGATCTATCGATCCTCGAAATCATGATCAGCAATGCAACGATTGGCTGACGGCACAGCAGAGTAATGACATCATCTGATTAATATTCAATTATCCATGTGAGCAAAATTACATCAAATTAGCAGTAAACGGTTTGTTAAATATGACACGCAATAACCTTCCACATTTGTTGTGAGCTGCAGGCTTTACACTTTCATGTGTCAAGAGTATTCATCATGTATTTCAATGTAAATCAATGTATTTAGTTCTACATTTAGAAAATATTTTCTTTATAATAGTAGCCGTTTTTAATCGGTGTAAAGAATAACTGGTTGTTTACAAAAGCATTTTCATATTGGTAAAGGTGTCTGCAACTATTGTGAAGCATCAAATCACCGGCATCTTAACTATCAAAACATGTTTATGACTGCATTAATGTTTTATTTCTTTTTTAAAAAGTCACATATTGTGCATTTCTATTATACACAATTTGTACTAAAGCGATCTAAAAAGTTCATATCAATAAGTTTTCTCTTTGCACCACCAGGTTCATTTCGAGGGTGCAGATTGCATACGTTTTATTAATATGTATAACTTTATTTATTTTATTAATAACTATAACTTTATACATATAGTTTAATAATATGTACCATTTTCCCAAGTGTAAATAACTACTACTGTAAGAAAATATCAGAATTCGGAACATACTTTCGGTATTATCTTTGCTTGAACTAAGCTGATCTAATCCTGTTTATATGAATTGAACCTGCTTCAGATCAGGTTTGAGTTAGCAGAACTGTTGCTATGACAACAACTCTCAGATCAGCTTTGAAGAACGAAACGATCCTGGTTCGTGTCAAATCGTCAATATCCAAATCCATCTAACTGGGGTAATCCACGTACGAAGAACGGACCCCTGCAGTCAACACCTTTTGTTTATTTTTGCTGGTCTACAGCGATTGGCTAAGTTGAATAATCAGTCATTCCTGTCCAATCAAATCACGCATAGAAAAATAACATCAAACAGAACGAGCTCAAGACACAAACGCTTTATGAATGCAGCTAAAGTAGAGATCTGCACGGGACTAAATTTTGTATCCCGCTCCTGCTTGTTCCCGCCATGTTTTAGCCCGAACCCGAGCGCTAGCTTTTGTTGTCTCGCTGCCCACCCTGTTTTCTACCGCCGCACCCAATCCCGCTAAAGAGCAGGGGGAGAACAAAACAAAACCGAAAACCACCCAGCTATACAGAGTCTGTATAAACACACACACACACACACTTCTCATTCATGTGCGCGCACACACACACAGCAACAAACAAGCTAAACACAGCAACGTCTCATTCACACACAAGAGACAACCCCCAAGATTAAGGGGGTTCGAAGAGACAAGTGCAGCGCCTGAAACTACAGATACTGGAAGCCTGTGCTGGCATTTCTCCTGCGGTGTTGCTATCAGTGTGTGAAGAATGGTAGAAGAAGGTTGCATTGACTATCCAACACATTGGGCGGCATATTGAACACATTTTATAGGTGGTCAGAAACTTGTAAATAACTCACGAAAGAATAAAGTTACGTTAAAACCAAGCACGCCACTGTTTTTCTTGTGAATTTCCCAATAAGTTTGATGGGTCAAATGACCCTCTTCCCTTTGGAAAAAACAAAAGTTGGATCCAAGATGGCCGACTTCAAAATGGCCACCATGGTCACCACCCATCTTGAAAAAATTTGCCCCCTCACATATACTAATGTGCCACAGTCAGGATGTTAATATCACCAACCATTCCAATTTTATTAAGGTGTATCCATATACACCCTGTATAATCTCATATGGGTTTCTGACAGCTGAAAAGATCTCTTTACCTTTCACTTTTATTTGTTAACATTTATTATTATTATTACTTTAGGATATGCGTTTTCACATTCTCGTTCAAATGCCTGATTATTAAACTGTTAAAATTACTGTAGTTAAATGAAATATTCTTAATAATAAATATTGTGTGTTCTTTCAAAGAGTGCACTTGCATTGTGATGCTATTATATTGTCATTCTGGCATATTATAGTTAGTGGCATAAAATTGTATTAAAATTAATATAATATTGTTTATCACAATATGTTTTGGTGCAATATATTGTAGAACAAACAATATTATGACTACAGTACGGTTCGCTTTTTGGTAACTTTTGACTGTGGAAACAGAAGTAAAAGCACACCGAGTCATACAACTCATTGGAAATGGGCCATTAAAAAGAAGTATGGCACTGACAAGCTACACTGTTTTATCTGCAGGGTTTTAGGTACATTATTTTCAGTTTAATTCTGACTACTAGTGTTGTCACAATACTGAATTATTAATTATTATACTGAATACGGTACCAATCGGTACTGAAATTTAAATAAAGTCCATTTGAGCGCTGTTGAGCACGCTCCTAAGCAGCGTTGATTGGCCATTGTGTTCATGTGCTCAACAGAAATGACTGTGATTGGCCATGAAGGCAGTGCAGACACTGGAGTGTTTTATAGTCGTGGAGATCAGCTGGTCTGTTTATAAGCAGACACATGAGCGATCTGTTGATGAATCGACTGCTGTTCGCGGCTTTCATACACGACAGTGTCTCGTTTTCTGTTAGCGGTGAACTGATGAGCTTTACAGCCAATCACAGTAATTTCTGTTGAACTTGTGAGCACAGTGGCAAATCATCTGTGTTTAAGAACGCGCTCAACAGTGCTCAAATCTTAGCTGGAAATTGACGTTTTTAAAATTACAGTATCGTAATTCAGTATCGTGACACTTCTCTCTTTCTAGAGTACTTTTAAGGGCTACTTTTTGCTCATTCTTGGAGTAGTGTTTACAACAGATTCGTTTACCCGCACTACATTTGTTGGGAAAGTAATTGTGTTTTACTTGAGTATTAGTAGTTTGGAAAGTGTTTTTTTTGTCCTTCAGAGATTCTACATGGTTTAATGAGACTTGGCTCAGCAGGATAAAAGAGGATGGAGGCACAAACTGGAGGCTGAAGGTATTTTACTGGAGTTGTAGTCTTTCTGTACTGTATACTGTATGTTGATGTGTTTTAGTGAACATGTGTATATATACTCTGACAGGTCAGCAACCTCAAGAAGATCCTCCAGAGCATGATGGAGTATTATCATGACGTAAGTGTGGTTTATTTCAGCATTAACCCTATTGTATACTGTATTTTTTCCCTCAAAAAATGGCAGTTGATCAGAATAATAAACACACAAACACATGAATGAACAAAATATTTGTAAATGCTGAATGTTGGCAGTCAGTTAATTTTTTATATTTTATGTATGTACAGTGTATCTGGAAAGTATTCATAGCGCTTCTCTTTTTCCACATGTTTTTAATGTTACAGCCTTACTCCAAAATGGATTCACTCCATTTGTTTCCCCAATTCTACACACAATGCCCCATAATGACAATGTGAAAAAAGAGTTTTTGATACTTCATACTTGATACTTCAGAGTGCTCTTGACCTCAGAACGGGGCAACAGTTCATCTTCCAGCAGGACAATGACCCAAAGCACACCGCCAAAATATCAATGGAGCGGCTTCAAAACAACTCTGCGAATACCCTTGAGTTGCCCAGCCAGAGCCCAGACCTAAATCCTATTGAACATCTTCTGGAGAGATCTGAAAATGGCTGTACATCGTCACTTACCATCCAACCAGATAGAGCTTGAGAGGATTGGGCAAAAATTCCCAAAGACAGAATATGATGCCAAACGTGTGGCATCATATTCAAAAAAGACCTGAGGCTGTGTTTGCTGCCGAATGTGCATCAGCAAAGTATTGAGCAAAGACTGTGAATACTGATGCACGCAATTTTTCTGCTTTTTATTTTTGAACAAATTTGTAACAATTTCAAAACCTCTTTTTTCCACTTTGTCATTAATGGGTATTGTGTGTAGAATGTTGAGGAAATAAATTAATTGAATCCATTTTGGAATAAGGTTGTAACAAATAAAAAATGTGGAAAAAGTGAAGCGCTGTGAACACTTTGTGGGTTCACTGTATTTAAAATTTGTTTGTTAAAAATGATTAATAAATGTTTTCACTTGTTGTGATTGAATATAGATATTGATCTCTTAGCTCTTCTGGGGTTAAAATATAGTGTGTGTGTTGTCGAAAATTCAAAATTAACATCATATCTGGTAACGTGGATAATTTTTGTGATCTTATGCATTAATTCTATAAATAAAAAGCACACTTTAAATTTAAAAATAAAGGTCATCTGTCATTTAAAGAACAAAACCGTAGTAATGTTTAACTCAAACATATAACTGCAAATTGTACATCCAGACAAACTGTTTTCAAGTGATTCTTGGACACTAAATCATCATATTGCAATTGCCTTTTAAAGGGTGCAAGAGTATTTTGAGTCTTTATTTATTTGATTGTCTGCATCTGTATTATATTATGTGAGTGAAAACCCGGCTGAAGTCATTTCTTTCAAGATGCACGCTCTTTTTCTGGGTTTAAAATGTACTTTACAGGATGTGTTACATTCCATCCCTATAAAACTTCTTATTTATTAATTAATTAATTAATTAATTTTATTTATTTTTATCCTATTAAAAAAGCTTTGTGTGTGTTTCTGTGTGTGTGTGTCAGGTGTTAAGTCAGCAGGTGTCTGATGAGCATGTGCCTGATGTGTGTCTGATTGGAGAGATGGGGGACGTCACTGAACTGGGTCGCCTGCTCCAGCTGGTTCTGGGCTGCGCTGTCAGCTGCGACCGCAAGCAAGGTATGAACACACACACTCCCAGATCCCACCAAATCAAGACACGGGCAGTGTTTGACCCTGATCTGACTTGAAGAAGTGCATATACTTGGTCGGCGTCACGTCATGGCTGGAATTCTTCTCCTCCATTGGAAATGAATAGCGGTGAACTGGGGTTGTTGTGAAAATTGTGCCTTGTATCACCAAAAATGAAATTAACCATTGGTTTCTTGAAATCTCAACCTAATTGGCTAATCAGAGCTATTTCTTTTCTAAATAATAACACCTCCGGAGAAATATCCACCTAAAAAAACCTTATCCTGGCAAATGAGATCTGATAGGGAGGCATTTTTCGGCATTAGACAGATTCTTGTGTGACCATCAGCGAATTAACATTATGTGGGACAATTATTACGTTTGTGTGTGACTGTGGGACTTTATCAACACTAAAACAACATGAAGCAGCGTCTAAGGGTGCTTCCACATCTGTAGTTCGCTTAATTTGGTCCGGACCAAGGGTAATAAATGATACATTGTTGCATCTTTTGCCGTCTTTGGGTCGTTTTCACACCACACTGCTGGCTTTGGTCCGAACCAGTTGAAACGAACCAAAATGCAGTCATCTAACAAAATCCACATCTCTCACTGGCCAGATGTTGTTGAACATATTTCCTAAACTGCTTATTGATTGGTCAGAATTCACGTGCGGGAAAATGCTAATGATGCTCTACTCTGGAGGGATGACTGCGCTGGCTGATTGTGTCCCTGCTTTAGACAAACTATACATTTCGGAAATGAAGCGCGGCCGTGGCTGGAAAACAGTATTTAATGTATCGCTCGTCACTTCAGGAGGAGGCGTGAATTAATTTAGCTAAACTGCGACATGGTCATCTTGCGGAAATATTACCAACGATTCATCAGGTAATGTCTTCCCCTCTCTCTCTCTCTGTTGGTAAAGCGCTGTCAACAAATATTTTTCCTCCATATCCCATAATGCACAGCGCATCGGCCTACGGCAGCTGGATTAGTTCAAAAGGCGCAGTGCTTTTTGCGGTTGGACCTGTTTTAGTACGGATCATATTCTCACCACAATCGAACCGCTCCAGGGTTCGTTTGAAAGCGTACCGAGACCACCTCTTCAAGCAGGTCTCGGTACGCTTATTTGGTCTGCTTTTGGTGCGCACTCGAGTACGAATGCTGCATTCTCACCTGCCCAAACGAACCGCACCTAAAGTGGAAACGAACTCTAGTGTGATTTAATCAAACTAAAGGCAGGTTGTGAAAAGCACCCTAACTTAAAACATGCATTCTGGCTGTTAGATCATTTAAGGTTTTTGTATTTTTCCACAAAATACATTATACTGCAATGCGTTGAAATTGTCTTTACATGTCATTTAAACTCAGACAATCACCTGGGGCCTCATGTACGAAGACTTGCGTGGAAATCTTACTAAAACATTGCGTACGCACAAAGCTGTAAATGTGCGTACGCAGAAAAAAATTCAGATGTATGAAACACTGCGTACGCCGAATCCCACGCATATTCTTTTGTACATCCGAATGAACGTGAAACTGAGCGCAACATGCACGAGCACAAAACCCCTCCCTGCCTCCTCCCCCGTATGAATATGCTAATGACTATGCTAATGGCAAAACCCAACGAAAAAGCAATGGCAAAAGCAAGCAAGAAGAGAAAATTTGAACAGAATGTGAATTGGAGGTGCTGCTTTCGGAGGTAGACCCGAGAAAAGCGGTGTTATTTGCAAGTTTGTTCTCCGGAAATAATAACAAACGAAAAAAATAGAGTGGGGAGAGTTTAGCTGATGCGGTTAACACAGTTAGGTCTGAACATCGCACTGAGTGCATTAACAAAAGAAATAGTGTGGTTTATATCTGTAAAATGTTGCAGGACGCTTAGCAGTCTCAGTGGCGCTACTCGTAAGACGCATGTGATCATGCATTGATACGTTCGAGCATAAACTCGGCTCGAATCCAGCGTCTGATGAACTCTTTCTTGTTTTTTCCCCCGCTACATATCAGATTTTGCCAACTATTTATCACGAGAAAGACAAGTAGGAATCATTAATAAGTTCATATCAATAAGCATCATATTTTATTTGCACATTTATTGAATGGAAATGTTTCTGATTCACGCATGCAAATTCATCTTCAGATAGTGTCTTTATAGTAATGTGCGTGTGGTAGATTGCTCAGATTACATTGGGAAAACAGGCGACTGCTGCAAATTGTGCTTTAATGTTTAGCTGGTCAAATGTATGGTACGAAAACCTTATATACCTGCTGAACCCGTCTCATACAGCTGCCATTGCAAGGCTCAGACACTTTGTAGAGAGGAATTTAACACAACTGCCTCTAGGAGTCGCCAATGGAAATAAAACAGACACGCACAAATAATGTGCATACGCCTGCCAGAAAGCTGCCGTGAAGCTGCGCACATTCCCACGTTCAGTTCATTGTTAGTAAATCCAAACGTGAGCGATTCTGAGCGTGAAACCTGGCGTACGCAAAGTTTTTGTGCGTACGCAGCGTTGATACATGAGGCCCCTGCTCTGCATTTTAGACAGCTGTCTGTCAAATATGTGGAACAAATTACACTAATAGATTGCAAAAAAAGCAAGAAAGCAAAAAATAAAACGGGGTGTCCGTGGGGTCTTAAAATGTCTTGAATTTCAAAAACTAAATTTTAGGCCTTAAAGTCTTAAATTCAATAAAATGTTGTCTTCTATGTCTTAAATAATATTAAAAGGGTTTCTGCAGTCTTAAAATGGCTTAAATCTCAAAATACAAATTTTAGACCTTGAAAAAAGTCTTTTATTTGTTGATATATTGTGTTGTAGGTCTTAAATCTTTTTTTTAAACAGGTCTTAATTTTCCTTTGTTCATGTACTGCTACCAAATCTGGCCAAACCCCATACGATCATCAACGGTCATCTCAATAAAACTTACATTTTTTTATTTCAAAAGGTCATTTTTTACTTTATCATAATGGTTTAATTATTTTCCTTAAAATCACATTTGTTTAAAAGTTCTCCATGTACTTACTGCTCAGGACACTGACCTGGACAGATTGTTGTGGGTAAACTTTCATTCATTTTTTTATTTTAAAGAAAGTATATGTTGTAAAGTGTATGGATACAGCTAGAGCTTGCTTGTGTTTACACAATATTTAAAACATTGTGCTATTTTTTTTTTATATTGATGTATTTTTTATTATTAAATGCAATAAATTATCAAAAAAATGTATAGGCAAATAAAAATCTTTTCCATCTAGGCCATTTGAAACATTCGTTAGCCTTTAGCCCTTTATGGGTTTAAAATTCCATTCATAATGGTCTTAAAAATGTCTCCAAGTCTTAAATTTAACTCTGAAACTTGCAGAAACCCTGTTTAAATGGGTCTTGATTTTCCCTTTGTTCATGTAAAGCTACCAACACACATGCAATCATCAGCAATACATCTCAATAAAACTTTAAGCAGAACTCTATTAATAATTAATATTATAACAAGTTCTTGTGCAGACATTTATTAACTTTTTATTTATTAAGAGTTTCTTTTTATTATTAATATGTATGCAACCAGGGTCTGCTTGTTTTGAAACGTTATTTAAAATATGTGGCTAAGAATTAACCAATTAGAGATTGTGTTTTTTTTTTTTTTTTTTTTTAAATCAGGCAAATTAAAACAAACATTTATTTATTTTTTTTTATCCGTATGGGTTTAGCCCTATTTAAATTTCATTTTGATGGTCTTTAAAAAAGGTCTTTAAAGTCTTAAATTTCACTTGGTAAAACCTGCAGAAACCCTGTAAAAGCAAAAGCACCATAGTGAGGTTTTTATGGGCGGTCCAGGCAAGTGTAGTAAGCTCGGAGTGTCTTGAGCAAAATGAAAGTGTAAAATCACATTGATTACTGTCATATTCGGTGACGATTGTGTGTTTCTTTTCCTCTGGCAGAGCACATTCAGCAGATCATGATGCTGGAGGAATCGGTGCAGCACGTCGTGATGACGGCAATACAAGAGGTACACAAAACACATATGGTACAACAACTGTGCCTCTTTGCCTATGATTTTTGTGCACCTATGATGAAAATCAACTTTTTTTTAAGCTGTTTGGACAGAACTGTGTATAGGTATAGTGTGTTTAAGGCTGATTTATACTTCTGCGTCAAACGCCGGCGTATGCTACGGCGCTGACGCATAGCCCTTCGTCGTGGCCGTCGGTGTCGCTGACGTGCACCTCTCAAAAAATAACTACACGTCGCAATGACGCGTAGCGCAAGCTCTGTGATTGGTCGGCTTGGTAGCGCTGACGAGTCTGGGCGGGAGCCGAGAGCCGCATGAATGGTGCGAGCCTGATGGAGCGATTGTTTACAAGTGTGGAGTCCCGTGAAGGAGCTCCGGATGGAAAGTTTTGTTTTTTGTTTACCTCATAGTTAAAGTTGTTGCACGTCCGCTGGTTCCTGCCTCAAAATGAGCGAGTTTGAGCCACTTGTACATCCTGGAAGTGTTCAGGAAAAGCAAAACAGCAGAGAAGAAACTCGACACAGAGGAACATTTACACCTCACTGCCAACTAGCATTTCAGAAGTGTTAATGCAGACCCACAGAGACAGCGCGCAGAAGTATAAATGCACAGCTACGCGCGTTGCATGCGCCGTGGGTTACGCCGGTCACTTAAAGCAGAAGTATAAACCAGGCTTAACACTCATATTGGAGTGAAATAAACACAACAAGTCTCTTTTTTTTGAATACCCTGATATTAAAATAGGATCTAAGTCCCAGTGATTTTTGAGGTCCGCTGCATCCTGACGTAGGAGTGCACTTTTCCCCACCCACCAAATTGATTAGCAGGTGCCATATCTCCATAATAACATTTCAAGAGTTCACACTTTGATATTGCTTAATAATAATAGCAGGTCTGACATGCTGTCTTGAGAGAGAACTAGCTGATCTTGTACCCCATTATATGCTCACTGACCAGGCGGGAGCCCTGAGCTCAATTATCTCCGAGCTCAGGGTTCCCGCCAGGTCAGTGAGCATGTAAGGGGGTACGAGATCACGAGAGGTCCTCCTGGTAAAGGAGAAAAGGGGGAGATGGGGTGGATTCTTCAAGAAACGAAGATGAGGGAATATAATCAAGAGAGCAAAGTGCGGAAATGTTAATGCCTGCACTGCAAAAATGCGTTTCTTACTTAGATCTTTTGTCTTGTTTCTAGTCCAAATATCTAAAAATTCCCTAATCAAGAATAATTTTCTAGACAAGCAAAACACATTGTCTTGTTTTGAGAAATAATATGCCAATATTAAGTGAGTTTTTCCTTAAAACAAGCAAAATAATCTATAAATGGGGGAAGCAAAATAATCTTACGTCAAAAGAAAAAACAAGATTAATTTGCTTACCTCATTGGCAGATTATTTTGCTTGTTTTAAGGAAAAACTCACTTAATATTGGCATATTATTTCTCAAAACAAGACAATGTGTTTTTCTTGTTTAGAAAATGCTTCTTGATATAAGAAATTTTAGATTTCTACTTCCTGCTTTGCTACTGTTCGGACGTCTTTGCCTACTGCTCCGCTCTTCGCACTCTTGCTTTTATATCTTATACCCTAATTTTAACTTGAGCTTATCAGCACAGTGCTCAAACAACACAGCTTGAAGATCAGCATCGATTCTACAAACTTTCTGGAATATAGCTTTACTAACAAGAGGGAACAATCCTCCCGCTACCAGCTATCAGCTGCTTACATTCCGGAGACGGGAAAACGCGGCTGTAAAAATTCCTCTGCAACCTAAGCAAGAAAAGCGTTTTTTGCTGTGTGTCTGAGAAAAGTGTATAACGTGTGTAGTGAGGGGTTTTACAGCCTTAAGCCATCCATAATAATTGTAAAAAATAAAGCGGACTACATCGCGCATTTCACCTATTGCAGGCTATTTTTAGAGCTTAACTCCCACTATCAACGAGGGGCCGCTGTATAGTATATGACTCGCACATACACCGTACACGCATACATGCATTTACACACATTGAAATCTGGGATGCAATGTACTGTAAATTGACATGTATTTCTATATAGTTTGTCTGTTGTTGAAAAAAAATAAGACTAAACAATTATTCAAATCATTACTAAAAAAATAAATAAATAAGCTAAGAGATGAAAAAGTGTGCTATGATGTAAAATCTGTCAAACTTGACTTTTTTTATTCAATTCAATTTAGCTTTATTTGTATAGCGCTTTTACAATGTATTAGTTTTATTAGTTACATTTATCAATATAATGCAACTAATAAAATTTACACAGCAATATATATTTTTTACAAATGTATTTAAAATGAAAATGAAAATAGAACAACAAAAATAAACAACAAAAAATGCGAGTAAAAGCCGTGTTTGTGTGTCTGGTCATCTTTCTGAGGGTTCTGTTGAATAATGTCCTGCCTTGGGCTTTTTCTCCTCATGAAAGTGATGATTACAGCCTCTCCATTGATTTTTGATGAAACCGCGTCTCCGTATCTGTGAAAACTCCTTCTGTTCTCCCAGAATGCCGTGTGTTTGTGTTCTGAGCAGCAGACTGATCGTGTGATCTGTGGATTTAATGGAGATGTTTCTGTGTTTCAGCTGCTCACCAAAGATCCAGCGGAGCCTGGTACTCCAGAGACCTACGGAGACTTCGACAGTCAGGTGAGCGCTGGGAAAAGGAATAGATAATAATCATTGAAATTGAATAATAATAATTAGATAAATAATGGATTTTTTAATCATTAATAATAAAAAAATATATATAAATATAAAATATCGTTTTTCAAAAGCTGTGAATGGATTTTTTAAGCATGTTCTGTATTCTGTGTTGTATCTGGGATGCAGCCTAATGTAAATTGACTGATAATTTCGTGTATAGTTTATCTGTAAATGTGTCTGTGCAGTACAAGATAGTTTTTGTAAATGAAAACTAAGACAAAAAACATTGTCAAAACACTTTAACTGAAGTAAAAGTAAAAAAAAATGACAAAGTAAAAATGAAAACTAAACAAAACTAAAATAATCAGCAAAAATGATAACCATTTTCAGGAATAACAAGCGCTCATTCTGTGTGATGGTAAATCTGACCTGCAGCTGTTTAATACCGGTAGATGGCGCTTTTACAGACATGTTTAACCGCATTTTCTTAAATATCTTAAGTATTTTTACTTATATTTGTTTAAGTTGCATTTGTGTGGTCTTTGCTTCAGTGTCTGTTCAAACAATGACTTTATTTTGGTTACTAAGAGGTTTGCACAAGGCTTAATGTAAGCGATGCAAACACTAGACTTTATTTCAGTCATGTTCTGCAACGTTCTGTCTAAAACACATCTACCAAAAGGGTACCATTGGCAGTATAGGCACAAGCGTTATAAATATGAACCGTACTGAACCCTACCAATGAGTGGAAACTAGGCATTTTGAATATTTTGAATATTTTAATCGTACTTAATTGTTAATAAGTGCTAGCCATTGAAATGAATGGGTATCAGCTTCATACTACGCAGTGACTATGGCGAATGGGAGAATGAAATGCTTTATTTTGGCTCATTTTTTTCTTCTATTTTTCTTCATTAGACAAAAACTGAAAATACTGATAGTTTGCAGTTGTCAAAAAATTTGGTGCGTCCCCTAATCTGAGTAATAGTCCTTCCCTACATGCAGGTTCGTCTAAAGCAGGTTGTCTTAGGGGAAAGTATTAAGTTGATAAATCAATTTAGATAAATTTGAGGCGCTTAAAGTATTGAAGTCTTATGCCATTTTGCAAGGTGTTACATTTTTTTTTATTTATTATTTTTGATTACACAATGTTGTATACAGTGTTGAGGGTAACGTGTTTTATAGTAACACGTTAGGTATTGATATTACTTTTCCAAAGTAATAATATAATGCATTTTAAAAATAAGTAATATTCTTTAGGTTACTTTCAAAAAATGTAATGCGAGTTATTTTTTTTTACTTAACTTTATTGGCTTTAAAAAAAAACATAGGTCCCACTTTATATTAAGTGGCCTTAACTAATATGTACTTACACAGGAATTAACAGTTTGTTACAATGTACTTATTGTGTAAATACATGTATTTATTGAGTACTTATGCTTGATTAAATACCGGTATGTAATTACATCTGTAATTAACTTCTGTAATTACATTTGTAAATACACTGTTGACCATCCCTTACACCTTAACCCACCCTTAAACCTACCCACACCACCAAACCTGTCCATAACCCAGCCCCTATCCCATCTCAAGAGCACCACAAGTGTTCTCAAATACATTAGTACCACAGTTAGTACATTGTATTTATTTTTTGATTCAAGTACATAGTAGTTAAGGACACTTAATATAAAGTGGGACCAAAACATATTGCGGAAAAAAATTAGCTTAGTCAAGTTGTATCACACAGAGCGTGCTGCGAGGGAACAGACAGTTGACTCGCACTCATCATCATCATCAGGTCTCTTTTTTTCACAGCAGATAAATCAGTGTACTCTTCTAGTAACTGAATAACTCAGGATATCGGTTTATTTCGAGTCAAAGGGAGTATCCAGTGTGTTATTACTTACTGAAGACGCAAACCGTTTCATGTCAACTCCGTTTAATGTAATGAACTGATTTGACGACATCGAGAAAAAAAAACTGAATGCGACGCACTACACCCATACCCCACCTCCAGCTAAACAACACATGACTGACATCAGTTCACGATCTCCAGGTAAAACAATTCATTCGACTAAACTGAAAAAATGGTTATTGCTTTTATTGTTGAGGAGATGCAGCCACTGTCTAATGTAGAAGCAACTATGTTTTGTAATATAGTAAGATTTTTTTCTCTTTTGGGAAACGATTGACACGTTTGGTAAGGCCACGTGTAGCAATTTATTTAATGTATAAAGCTCATTGATTTGGAGATGTTTTTTATCGTCTTACAGTTCGTTTTATTATTAAACATTTTAAAGGTTCAAAATCAATTTCTGCCTTGAATTATTTCATGTTACTCTAACGCCCCATTCACACGGTGCTTCAGCGTCAATGCTTGACTGAAGGCGTGTCTGAAGTTAAGCCTAACGCGATCGTCATAGCAGCGTGAGCCAATGAAATTCAGTCAGCAATAGGCCACTGTCTAGCTGGTGTATTTGCATACGGCGATCTGATTGGCTGACGCTTCCCTCAAGGCGCTTGAAGTTGAGCTAGTCCCAACTTCTGCAGCGAGCAACACCTCTGAAGCGGTGCCGACAGATCCACAATGCAGTTCGGCAACGCCTGACGTCACCCATTCAAAGTTAATGGGAAGCGTTGACGCTGACGCCCCATGTGAATGGGGCGTTAGGCTTTATTGCAGTCTTTATATCAGTGGACAGTGAATTTACTAAACTAATAACACAACATTCAAAAGTAGCACACACATTACTTAACATACGTTCATTAATCTGTATGTACAGCTCTGGGCTCAGAAAGTTCTCAAAATATTATTTTAGCCTACATTTTTTAAAGGTAAATGAAGGTTTGGGATCTATTGGTAGCTGTTAAATGCAGAGCTTCTCGATAAAAAAGGTGGAAAAAACACCTGCTAGTTCTGAAAGATCAAACCTTAGGCAGGTAAGGAAAAGTAACTCAAAAGTAATATAACACAATTCTTTTCATAAAAAGTAACTAAGTAGCGCAATTAGTTACTTTTTTGGGGGAGTAACTCAATATTGTAATGCACTACTTTGAGAAGTAACTTTCCCCAACACTATTTGAATAGTTGTCTGCTAAAGTTTGGCTGAATTTAGTCTGCAAATACTAGGATGTAGTTTTTAAAATCCATAAAATCCCGCTAGATTTGACGTCGAGCTGCTTTGTTTACTGCAGTAACCAAGGAAACACTGTTAATCCTGTGTTTTTCGTTGGCGCCCCCTGCTGCATTTGCAGTTTAATTTTTCAATGTCAGCCTGTGCGATTATATTAAATAACAAATAAAAATAGCACATACTTTCTGAGAACAATTTTCCAGTTTTTGTGCAGCTACCAAAACAAACAAACAAACAAAAATAGATTATATAATATTATATAACGTCCTATTGTTAGGAACAGTTTGTATTTTAACTAGATGCACCGATCGACTTTCCTAGGTCTGGAATCAGCTGATTTTAGTCCTGTAGTCCAGTCTGTTAGTAGCGGCGCATGCAAGCCCATCAAGTTGACTCATGATACTATTTATATTCGCAATCACATATTGCAATGTTGACCTCAGTAATCGCAATATGAACATTTTCCCAAATCCTGCATCCCTAGTTTCTTACCATAGATATATACATTAGATGTCGCCTACCTTGTTGTTGTCTATTGGAAGGAATGCGTCAATAGAGCCGCCATTTTGAAACAGGGTAGGGCTCCTTTGAAATGAATGCGGGACCAAGGTACAGTGGAGGACCCTGGCCATCCAAAGCCAGAGATATACACATATACACATATATCTGTGATCGGGAGTTTTCCTGGATGTTAGTATGTAATTTTTTTTTTTTTCTAATTACGAAAATAATAATTTTACATCACTTTTCTACATTGATGGATCAGTGATCGCACAAGCCCTCCCTGTTAAATTTGATCTAATCCGTGTCCTAAAACACACCTCCTCTACTGCTTTTACTTCACATACTGACGGAGGGAGCGACTCGTTTGTGACTGAATCTCCGTTATGAACGACTCCTTCACTGGCCGACAATAATACAAGTTTCTGGCAGCGCAACATCTCGTTGTCATATTTCTTTTGCATTGTTTGCTGATTTTATTCAACAAAACTAGCATAAGCCGAATGTTTAGTGCGAGTGAGCTACTTTGACTTATAGTGAATGCAGTAAGTGACTTTATTATCATCAATAACGCTACCTGTTTAGCACAAAAACGTAAAAAACTTAATATTACCTATGAAATGTTCTGCCTTTGTGCTTTGTTTTCTTTGTTTGCTCGTTACTACACCCGTAGACAGCGCTAAAGTCCCGCATCTTCACGTAATAACACTGTCTTGACTGGTGCGGTTGAATGACATTTGTCCTGGGAGAACTGTACCAATGTGGCGGCGCTATTGACGCATGCTCAGGGTCCCTATGCGATGTCTAGTGTATACATCTATGGTTTCCTACAGTCAGTATTTAGTGAATATAGTAAAAGTTAAAGTCTCGCCAATGTTACTGGTTGAAACCTAAAGTGGTGATGAGGTCTACAAATGTACAGAAAAGGTCTTTAAAGAGGATTGAATTTCACTCTCTGATTTCTGCATGCACCCTGGGAAGTCAGACAGGCTCGTGTTTTCTCCATGATCTTACAGTTTTGCTGGTCTCTTTGTTTCTCAGTCCAGGAAGTATTACTTTCTGAGTGAAGAGCCAGATGACAGAGACTCGACGTCGCAACGCTGCCGAGAGCTCCAGCAGCAGGTGAATATTAAGCAGTGAATCAAACAGCAGAGATATAGAAACACTATGAGTGTGTGTGTGTGTGTGTGTGTGTTCAATTAATTCAAATTAAGTTTACTTGTTAGCTGTATTCACAATTCTCAATTTTTGATCCAAAGCAGCAGTGCAAAAAGTGAACGTTATTACATTACAGTCAAAATCAGAAAGTTAAGGTGTCGTGTATAGGGTGGACAGGATATATAATGTCCTATTTTATATATGTGATATTTTAATGGCGGCCGATGCAGGTGAATGTTCTGTGCTGGTTTTGCCGGATCTAAGTGCAACTTTTGATACTGTCGATCACTGCACTTTAATTAAGAGGCTGCGTTATCTTGTGGACATCACTGGGTTGGTTAACCTCCTATCTTGCTGACAGGAGTTGCTCTGTGTCCATAGGAACTCGCATGTCAGACTCTGTTCCTCTGCCTTGTGGTGTGCCTCTAGGTTCTGTTCTAGGCCCTCTCCTTTTTAATTTATGTATGCTTCCTCTCAGCAAGATTATTAGTAGTTTTAAGGTATATCTTACCACTGCTATGCAGATGATGTATAATTACATTTTCTTTTAGCTTAGACGGGCTAGACCTGGGAATGGGCAAACTTGGTCCTGGAGGGCCGGTGTCCTGCACAGTAAACTCCAACTCTAATCAAACACACCTGCTTGTAGATTTCTAGTGCTCTTGAAGACACTGATTGGCATGTTCAGGTGCTTTCGACTAGTGTTGGAACAAAACTCTGCAGGGACACCGGCCCTCGAGGATCAAGTTCGCCCATCCCTGGGCTAGACAAACTGTCTCTCTTGCAGGATTGTTTAGTCTCCATTAACAAATCGATGGCAGATTTTCTTCAACTGAAATCCTAAAATTGCAGTGATATCGGAAATCTGGGTGTCATCTTTGATCGAGCTCAGTGCTTTAATAGCTGAATGTTAAGTCTGTTGTTCGTACATGCTTTTTTTCATCTGAGGAACATCGCAAAAATCAGAGATATTGTCAAAGGAAGAGATGGAGTTGCTTGTCCATGCCTGGCTCGCACTGGCCCGACAGTGGAAATGCGGCTAATGTCTAGAAATGGTGCTATATCAGGGCTCGAAATTGCGACCATTTTGGTCGCATATGCGCCCGAAATTTTATCTATGCGACCTTGAAATATATTTGGGAGCATTTCTGCGAGTGCTTAAAATTGTAGTGTGCGACGAATTTTTACTGCAAAATGTTCAGCACATGCGCGGATTCGGGAGGCATTCACGCAGAATGCATCTCTAAGCTCTTTGTTTGCACTTGAAACGCGAAACGCAGCGCTCAGGAATGGTTTAAAACATTTGTCATGTCAACTTGCTGCAATCCAAGTCCGTAATGCTTGCCCCACCTTCGCGCTCTTCTTATTGGCCAACCACTGCTCTAGCACTGAACGCGAATGATTGGTTAATATCAGCTGTCAATCACTCAGCGCCTTCTGGCTTCAGATGACAGAGATCTACTACCGCGAAAAATTGTAAAGCTCTGAAGATGAGAATGAAGATAACATAACACTTGAAAGATTTTGTTTTAGAAACCATGGCATCTACAGTTACAAATAATGACACATCTTACTAGTTATACCGTTAACACGTTAATTCAAGCAGTGCGTGCAGGGCCGGTGAGCGCTCCGTGTATGCTTTGGTCACTCAGTTCTGTTATAAAAATCTATTTTCTTGTGATAACGGGATTTTGTTGAGACATATTTTCCTCACGCTTGCATATAACGTTATATATGATTTTTTTTTTGCTTGTTAGTTTGATTAGTGTTGATTTCAAATACAATCAATATGTTTGTATAAAACTTGTAGTAACGGTGCTCATAATTGGTGGGTGCGACTAAATTTTGTCTGATGCGCCTAAATTTTTAAAGTTAGGAGCACCGGTGCTACCAAGCAAAAAGGTTAATTTCGAGCCCTATATATAAATAAACCCTACTTGCGTACTATATATACTGTATATATAAGGCCACACGAATACGTTTTCATTTAAAAACACATTTTTCTCTCCGTTTCGGCCTTTCGTTCACACTGACAGTGTTTTTAGGAAACAAAAAATATATATTTTTTTTAATTGATAGGAAACTGGTGTGTTTGACACACAGAAGTAAACAAACAGTGGAGGAAAAGTCAGGGCCGTTCACATATTGCATCTAAAAGCATGTGGAAAGTCACTTCACCAATTTCAATGCACTTTTTTTCGCCACTTGTTGTTGCTAGTCTTCTTTTATATATATTTATACAGGGCTTTACATTAACACCCGCCAACCGGCCAAATGCGGGTAGATTTCAGCTTTGGCGGGTTAGACAGCCGCTCCCACTAGCCACTTTGGCTGGTTGGAAATAATTTTTACATTGTAGGGTTCGACAATAAGGATGGCCCAAAATGCAATCCTAAAATCAAGAAGCAGCACGACTAACAAAAATAACTGTGTTCGTGCGAGCAAAAGCAGGTGATTACCTTATGAGAGGATGATAACTTGCGCGCAACAGGTCATGTGATGCGCGTGACTTAAAAAGCGTGCGCACTCCCGTTTAATTCCGCGAATTCCGCGAAAGACCAGTGTGTAGAGGAGGCCGACTGGTGCGATCGGTTCTCTTTGAAATAGAATAGACACAAATGCTTGTGCATGGACAGTCCTGCTGCTTTCAAGAGCTCAAGATTAAAAAAATATATATACATCCTTTTGCATGCAACAGTAGTAACTGCTTTTGTTGTAATTATTCTTCGAATAGATTATTTACAGGCCTAATATTAATTGTGTGCACATGATCATCCTTTTATTATCGCACACTGTATGTTTTACCTGCTTTCTTAACTTGCAGTTATTTTTGTTAATATAGTTTAATTATCATCCTTTAGAATAACATTGCTTTAATATGAGATCAACTCCCCATTTTTGTGTAGTAGCTGCTGATCTGGGACCTTTAGTCAGGACAGATTACGGTGCATATTTTAGATACATCACAATAGATCTTTTTAAAATTTAATAATAAAAAAAGTTTAGTTGAATAAAAAGTGCATGTATGCAGCTATATATTTGCTTGTTTTGACACATTTAAAATTTGTGGCAAATAAATAATTATTTCTTTTTGGTGTGGTCAGAGATAAATTTGGTAAATTCCGAATTTTGAGCCCTAAAAAGTCATGTAAAGTAAAAACTAATTGCATTGCGGCACAACCCATTTGCTCATGCACAATGAGCAAGCTCATACACAACACACACAAAACTTGAAATGAATGAGTAGGCATGTGGACAACACAATGGGCTCTATTTTGACGGTCCATGCGCAGAGCGCAAAACGCAGGGCACAAACCCTTTCAGGGCGTGTCAGAACACACTTTTGCTAATTTAAGGACGGGAAAATCCGCTTTGCGCCGTGGCGCAGTCTAAAAGGGTTGAGTTTATTTTCTTAATGAGTTATAGGTGTTTTGAGAATAAACCCATTAGATTCTCATCTCCCATTCCCTTTAAGACCCAGCTGCGTTGCGCCAAGAGCACATTCACTATTTACAGGACGCAAAGTAAGTCTAAGTGGAAAAAATTAGCATTTCACAAGCAAACAGTTAACAGTTTTTTTAACAGAACACTGTTAAACAGAGCATCTACTGCGTTAGAATGAGAGACAATGGATCACTTTCGCTCTTGGATAGGGAAACCTTTACGCACAGACATCAATGAGCCTATAAATAATCCATTGCGTTTGTTAAGCGCAAATATTCATTTCAAAACTATTTCTAAATTCAGTTCTAATTTCCAGCAAACGAATAAATGAACAATAATAACAAAATGTGCTCAAAAACCTGAGTTATATCCTAAAACACATGCTGTGCCCCATATGGTCTAAAACCTTACAGGTGGGCAAATCTAAGCTTGTTTTTAATAAAACAAATATAAATATGGATATAATAAATAACACTGCTAATAATAATAACATTATACAAAAGCAAATTGTTATGAATGAACTGAAAAAGCCTCCCGAGATGAAGACATAAAAGCAGTGATTTTTCATATTTATGTAGGCTAGAAAATAATATGTTTTGTAATATTTTAATCCTTTATATTTATATTCTATATCTATTCTTATTATATCCTATATATATCCTTAATATTTACATTTTTTCATATGTAAAGATATTTGCCTATTGCTCTCTTGTGCGTATTAAGCAGTGTGTAAGCGAGGCGCAACTCTGCGCCGGAGTTTAGACCGGGTCAGTTTTGGTCTAATGAAAAATTTATTATAGTTTCTCAAAATAGCAACGCGCCAGCGGTCCGCCTCAGAACGCCTTCCTTTTTGGACCAGAACGCCTATGGGCGCACATATGAGCGCTAAAGCATTTGCTATTTAAAGAGCGTAGCGCAACGCCTCAAAACCACTCTTGCGCCAAGCTGAAACTACCAAAAGACTATTGCACTGCGCCTTGCGAAACATTGCGCCGGGTGTATGATAGAGCCCTTCATCTAAATTACATAATTTTAGCATGTCAGTCAAATTTATGCATATAAAATATTTTTCCCAAACAACGAAATTGTGGCTAGTGAAAAGTGTTGTTGGAAATCTACTAGCCACAGTGGCTGGTGATCAAAAACGTTAATGTCAAGCCCTGTATTTATACATAATATATAGTGTTCTTTTCCAAGTAAAAGATGGAAAAAAGTCTGTATGTATGATACATTTGAATGCTTATATTTACTTGTGTTTGTGTTTCAGCTGTCCGTCCTGATGGAGGAGAAGTCGTGTCTGCAGGTGGAGGTTCAGTCTCTGCGGGAGCGAGTGTCTCACTGCGAGCCGTCCGACGTCTCCTCCACCATCACCAACAAGAAGCTGCTGCTGCTGCAGAGTCAGATGGAGCAGCTGCAGGAGGAGAACTACAGGTGTGAGCCTCCTCACGCAGCCCCACCACAGGGCCTACAGCCTTTCACAGCTCAGCTTTCATGTCTCATACTTCTGTCCAATACTATATTCATAATAGCTGTAATAGTATGCAGCGTTTCCCAGTCATAGACTTTACCTGGGTTAAAACTTTAACCCATTAAAAAAAAAAAAACCTAGTGTATAACAGTGTCATAATAAATAAAAATATTGCTAAAAGTCACATGTAGTTAACTATTTATATGCTATGGGTAAAAGGTGTGCTTTCATTCAGGTAGTATATTTCAAGACTATAGGAAGGATAAAATTTGTAAAATTAATGCATAGAATAAAAATAGAATAAAATGAATGCAAATGTATTGTATACATTTATTGTTTGTATGAAATATGAATAATAAATGTAATATTTTCAGTATTTTAAAAACATATTTAATAGTACTATATTGATATTGGTGATATGAGGTATTAGCGTTGTTTCTGTAATATTGCAAATTAAATAATTATTCTTTTTCAGCCTAATGAAGTTTTGTAGTTGTGTAATATATATATAATACTGATATTTTATAACTTAAAATGAGGTGATATCATTTTAATAGTATGATATTCATAAGACAAATATAAATCCTTAATTAAATTACATTTTTTATTATTATTATTATTATTTTTATTAATAATAATAACAATAATAATCATAAAAATAAAAATAAATTTATTATTAATATGAATATTCTGTTTGTTATCTCTATTAAATATCTTTAATATTAAATATAATAAATATTTTAGCAGTATTTTTAGTTATTAATAGCAGTATATTAATATAAGTTATGTGATGTATTTATTTCTGTAATGCATTACAATATATATTATATATATATTCATTGTTTCTGTAATATCATGAATTAAAAAATAATAGTTAACTAAAACAATTAAAGAACTAATGCAATTAAAAATATATAAATATTATGGCAAAACAAAATGTAGTATGTTTTAGGTGATATTGTTTTAATAGTATCATTACATTTATTATTATTATTAATATTCACTTTGTACTTATTAAATATATTTAATATTAAATGTAATATTTTAATAGTATTTTAAATTATTAATAGCACTATTTTAATATTAGGTACATGATACATTTATTTCTGTAAATTATTACAATATATTGATTATTTCTGTAATATTAATAATACATCAATGATTAATTACCTATAACAATTAAACTTCTGCAATTAAAAAATATATTATGGCAAAACAAAGTATAGTATACTTTTGGTGATATTGTTTTATTATTTAGTATCATTACATTTATTACTGTATTATTATTATTATTATTAACTAAAGTCGATTGCAATCATTTGGTTTCTGTCTGTATTCTTTTAAACTAAGGTAATTATATATCTGTATGTAATATAAATTATATTTTTGGATTACATTTAATGTGATATTATTTGCATATTTCGATAATGTTTTTGCTTTTATATAATAAGGTTATTTTTATATAATTAATTACAAATATTAATTGGCTTCTGGCTCAATTATTTTAAATGAAGACAATGTTACATTAGCTAATTAATATTAAAAATAAATAATAATGTTGAATAATATAAATAATTAAAAATGAATACAAATAATTTACATGCAATTAATGTTATTTCATTAGTTTGATATTAATTCGATTTCTGTATAACAAATAATTAAATATATTTAAATATACCTCTAATAATAATAAATTAATTATAATAATAAAAATTAATATAATAATAATAATAATATTACATTATTAGTAATATAATAGTAATAATAATAATAATAACAATAATGAATGATGATGATGATGAATAATTAATAACTAACAATAATAATATTATAATTATTATTGTTATTTTTATTATATTTTATTATTTTTATTATATTTTATTATTTATTATTATCAATATAATTATTCTATTAATATTTTTAAAATATTATTATAATTTTTGTTGTTGTTGTTATTAATAATGATTATTATTAATATAATAATAATAATTATTATTATTGTTATTATTATTATTATTATTATGTTAATCATAATTTATTTATGTTGTTGTTGTTGTTATTATATTAATAAAAATGTATTATCATTATTATTATCTTTATTACTGTTATCATTATTATATTAATTAATGTAGTATTATAACTATTATTATTATTATTATTATTATTGTTGTTGTTGTTGTTTTATTTAAATGTATTTATAATAATAATGTCACATTACAAATGTTTGATGTAGTGTTTCAGCTCGACTGAGGTGTGTATATGTGTGTGTGTGTGTGTGTGTGTGTGTGTTGAGGCTGGAGAACAGTCGAGATGATCTGCGTGTGCGAGCTGAAGTTCTGGAGCGAGAGGTGATGGACCTGCAGATCAGAAACGAAGATCTGACCAGCCTCGCTCAGGAGGCCCAGGCCCTCAAAGACGAGATGGACATCCTGAGGTCACACACACGCGTAGTTTCACACAAACACACAGCCACAAACATCATTCTCGCACAAATACACACAAACAAACATACACATATAGTTTCACACACACACACACACACATGCACACGCTCTCAGGTGTCGGGCTGACGTGTGTGTGTGTTTTCAGGCACTCTTCTGACCGTGTGAGCCGTCTGGAGGCGATGGTGGAGACGTACAAGCGTAAGCTGGAGGATCTGGGAGACCTGCGGCGCCAGGTGCGTCTGCTGGAGGAGAGGAACCACGTCTACATGCAGCGCACCTGCGAACTGGAGGAGGAGCAGCGCAGAGCCACCGCCGTCCGCTCGCAGCTCGACTCCTACAAGAGACAGGTCAGACTTAAACACCATCAGTCAGCAAATCCTCATGATCATCCCGCTCTGTTCAACTGCTACATCTATGGTTGTGCCGATAGACGAGAGTATCGTGTATCGATGACAGGCAAAGATATCGCCGAGAGCTGAAACCTATGACGATTTTAAAGACGATATTTAGCTCGTTTTGCATTAATGTAGACCTATTACATGTTTTAAGTGCATTATTGAATAAAATAAATCGTATTATTTTTAAACATCATCATTAATAATGAATTAACTACAAATATTTTGACAGCTTCAGCTGTTCACATCGATATCACCTGACTGACACATTTTACATTTTACATTTACATTTAGTCATTTAGCAGACGCTTTTATCCAAAGCGACTTACAAATGAGGACAAGGAAGCAATTTACACAACCAAGAGCAACAATTAATAAGTGCTATAGGCAAGTTTCAGGTCTGTAAAGTCTAAGAAGGGACGTTTTTTTTTTTTATTTTTGGGTACAGTTAGTGTGATATTCAGAGAGGCAATTGCAGATTAGGAAGTGTAGTGGAGACTAAATAGTTGAGTTTTTAGTCGTTTCTTGAAAATAGCGAGTGACTCTGTTCTGATGCAGTTAGGGAGTTCATTCCACCAACTGGGCAGATTGAGCGTGAGCGTTCGCGAAAGCGTTTTCTTCCCTCTTTGGGATGGAACCACGAGGCGACGTTCATTCACAGAACGCAAGTTTCTGGAGGGCACATAGATCTGCAGAAGTGAGAGCAGGTAAGAAGGAGCAAGGCCAGAAGTCACTTTGTAGGCAAACATCAGAGCTTTGAATTTGATGCGAGCAGCAACTGGCAGCCAGTGCAAACGGATGAGCAGCGGAGTGACATGTGCTCGTTTAGGTTCATTGAAGACCACTCATGCTGCTGCGTTCTGGAGCAGTTGAAGAGGCTTGATAGAGTTAGCTGGAAGCCCCGCTAGTAGAGAGTTACAGTAATCCAGTTTGGAGAGAACAAGAGCTTGAACAAGGAGTTGAGCTGCATGTTCAGATAAGAAGGGTCGGATCTTTCTGATGTTATAGAGTGCGAATCTGCACGATCGAGCAGTTCTAGAAATGTGGTCAGAGAAGTTTAGTTGGTCATCAATCGTTACTTTTGGACAAAAATGTATCATTTCGATTGCTCTTTTGCGCTCTCTCTCTCTCTGGCTGTTTCTCAATACCAAGTACGCAAAGTTCGGAGTTGCGTTCTTGGAAGTTCAGACTTGCCAAGTTCAGACTTGAAAGAACGAACTCCCGAGGACGCGAGGAGACTTCTTCAAATGGAACGGCAGTATACTTTATAACGTAACTTACCTCACCATGGATTCATCAGTTTCACTCTACGTTAACAATAAAATGATTTAATCAATATTATCTTAATATTATAAATCTACATTTTTGATTTAAGAAAATGTACACATTTAATCATATAAATGTGAATTAAAATGAGTTATACACTGACATGTGTCTTTGATTATCAGATTTATTAAACTACAATGGTAATTATACACACAATAAGAAATAAAGACATACACGATAAGAAATAAAGATTACATCAAGCAATTTGGTAAACAAGGACAAACCTTGTACAACACGGGGCTCTATTTTGACGGTCCATGCGTAGAGCGCAAAACGCAGGGCGCAAACGCTTTCAGGGCGTGTCAGAACGCATTTTTGCTAATTTAAGGACGGGAAAACCTACTTTGCGCCGTGGCGCAGTCTAAAAGGGTTGAGTTTATTTTCTTAATGAGTTATAGGTGTGTTTTGAGAATAAACCAATCTGAGTCTCATCTACCATTCCCTTTAAGAGCCAGCTGCGTCGCGCCAAGAGCGCATTCACTATTTAAAGGACGTAAAGTCTAAGTGGAAAAAATTAGCATTTCACTAGCAAACAGTTCACAGTTTTTTAACAGAAAACTGTTAAACAGAGCATCTACTGCGTGAGAATGAGAGATAAAAGATCTACTTTCACTTTCGCTCTTGGATAGGGAAACCTTTACGCACAGACATCAATTAGTCTATAAATAAATAATTTTGTTTGTTAAGCGCAAATATTCGTTTCAAAACTATTTTTAAATTCAGTTCTAATTTCCAGCAAACGAATAAATAAACAATAATAACAAAGTGTGCTCAAAAACCTGAGTTATATCCTAAAACACATGCTGTGCCCCATATGGTCTAAAACCTGACAGGTGGGCAAATCTAAGCTTGTTTTTAATAAAACAAATATAAATGTGGATATAATAAATAATACTGCTAATAATAATAACATTATACAAAAGCAAATTGTTATGAATGAACTGAAAAAGCCTCCCGAGATGAAGAAGACATAAAAGCAGTGATTTTTCATATTTATGTAGGCTAGAAAATAATGTTTTGTAATATTTCAATCCTTTATATTTATATTCTATATCTATTCTTATTATATCCTATATATATCCTTAATATTTACATTTTTTTCATATGTATATATTTGCCTATTGCTCTCTTGTGTGTATTAAGCAGTGTGTAAGCGAGGCGCAACTCTGCGCTGGAGTTTAGACTGGGTTTGTTTTGGTCTAATGAAAAATCTATTATAGTTTCTCAAAATAGCAACGCGCCAGCGGTCCGCCTCAGAACGCCTCCTTTTTTAGACCAGAACGCCTATGGGCGCACATATGAGCGCTAATGCATTTGCTATTTAACAGCGTAGCACAACGCCTCAAAACGACTCTTGCGCCAAGCTGAAACTACCAAAAGACTATTGCACCACGCCTTGCGACACATTACGCCGGGTGTATGATAGAGCCCACGGTAACATAATTAAAGACAATTATAAAAGGTAACAAAATAATACTGCCAAAATATTACACCTGAGAACAAATAATATTATCCCATAAGCTCCCATTTTGGCGTGATCCATGCTCTGATTGGCTGCTGGTCTCGAAGGCCTATTTAAAAAGGGTCTGCGGAGCTCATTTGTGCTGCGAAGGTTGCTGGGAGTGGAGCTCCTGGATTTCTCTTACTCCTCCGGCCGATGACCAACATTCAATCATCTTGTTACCATTGTTCATAAGTTCAAACTTCTTTTGAGCTTGTAGGGGATGCCTGCCCGTTTATTTGATTACTTTTGACTATGTTTATGTTTAGGGAGGAAGGAAAGCTTCCTGTATTTTTCTTTAAAAATTTATAGGTAATTTAGTTCATTCCCCAGAGATGGGTTGCAGCTGGAAGGGTATCCGCTGCGTAAAAACTTGCTGGATAAGTTGGCGGTTCATTCCGCTGTGGCGACCCCGGATTAGTAAAGGGACTAAGCCAAAAAGAAAATGAATGAATGAATTTAGTTCATTTACTTTATAGATTCTTCTGTTTGTTATTTTGCCACCCTGAAGAGATGCTCATTTAAAATGACTACTTTTTTTCTATAATAAATCTATTTAATTACTCTCAACCGAGTGTCTGAGTTTGGTTGTCGACCGAAGGAGATATTTTGCATTAAGTTATTGTTTTGTTTGGGAAATCCACCACCCCAACACAATCGTTTTTTCCGTTTATTATGCCCATGTTGTTTCCCCCTAGACTTGGGGCGTAATATCAGTAAAAGAAAACATGTTAAAACATTAAAACAAGTTAAAAATCCAAATGCAGAGACACTAATACTGTTAATTAAAAGCTTGACCAAAAAGATGCGTCTTTAAACGCTTTTTAAAAAGTTCTCAGTGCTATTGGGAGAGAGTTCCAGAGCCGTGGGGGCACCACACAAAAGGCACGGTCACCTTTAGTCTTAAGACGAATTCTGGGAATGGCTAAAAGATCTTAGCCAGATGACCTCAGAGACCAGCTACATGAGTGACTGCGTAAAATATTTTGAATATACAGGGAGGCTTGTACATGCAGAGCTCTATATGTAATGACTAGAATCTTAAAATTGACTCTAAAACTAATAGGAAGCCACTGAAGTGCCTTAAGCATTGGCGACTCCTAGAGGCCATTATGTTAAATTGCACACTACAAAGTATCTTTGAGCTGAAAAATGGCAGTTGTAAGGGACGGGATCATCTGCATGTCTAGCAGGTATATAAGGTTTCATATCATACAGTTGACCAGCCAAACATTAAATCGCAATTTGCAGCGATCGCCGGTTTTCCCAATGTAATCGGAGCAATCGACTGCACGCACATTGCTATAAAGGTGCCGACTGAAGACGAATATGCATACGTGAATCAGAAACATTTCCATTCAATAAATGTGCAAATAATATGTGATGCTCAAATGTGCTTAACATAATACACACACTCATTAATGATTCCTACTTGTCTTCTTCATGATGAAGAGTAGGCAAAATCTGAAATGTAGTGGGGGAAAAATGTCATGCGCTTTATGAGCTACGCCACTCGCACTGCTGAAGTTTGCTCAACTATCACTGTATTAGGTCATTCCAACGAGGTGTCCAACGAGACCCCGCTGCGTTACCGCGTCAGCTAAACTCCCCCACTCTGTTTTTTTCTTTTGTTATTAATTCCGAAGGACAAACTTGCAAATAACACCTGTTTTCTCCAGTCTACCTGGCGCACCTCCAATTTACATTCTGTTCAAAGTTTCTCTTTTTGCTTGCTTTTACCATTGCTTCTTTGTTTGGTTTTGCCAAAGTAGAGTCATTAGCATATTCATACATTATTTCACGTTAATTCAGAATATGCGTGGGATTCCACGTACGCACATTTACAGTTTCATACATCAGATTTTTTTTACTGCGTACGCACATTTACAGCTTTGTGCAATGTTTTAGTATGATTTCAATGCAAGTCTTCGTACATGAGGCCCCTGGTGAAATTGTATTAAAATCGCAATGTGTATCGCAGAATAAAAAATAACCGCAATGTTAGATTTTTCCAATATCGTGCAGCCCTAGTGCATACTTTACACATAAATGCTAATTTATTTCTGCAACAATTATTGACGATAAAAATTGTGATCTTATGATTTGTCTGAATGATTTATAATGATAATAGTGTTTAATATTATTTTAAAGGAAATACTTAAATATTCATAATGGAATACAAGTTTCACCGGAGGATGAATAAGTCTGGCTTCAACTTCATGTGCTAAATTTAAAGTATGATTATGATTATTTTTGTGAGATTAACTTGAATGTTTTTAATGCATGTTTGCAACAATGAAAATTGAGTGTAATTTATGATATAGTTGTTCAGAGAGCATTTTCAGTCGAATCCAATAAGCAAATAAATGATGAGTGCGGTTGTGTGTGCACCTCAGGCTCATGAGATGAGCGCTAAACACTCAGCGGAGGCCATGAAGGCGGAAAAATGGCAGTTTGAGTACAAGAACCTCAACGACAAATACGAGACCCTGCTGAAGGAGCGAGAGGTACGAAACCAACACTTACTTTGAGATGATCTGTGCTGAACACTCTCTGACAGTACTGTGTGTGTTACAGAAGCTGATTTCTGAACGAGACACACTGAGAGAGACGACTGAAGAGCTGAGGTGTGCTCAAGTCCAGCAGCAGTGTTTAACAGGTCTCTCACACACACAAGCTACACCCCTCACTCCTCCTCCAATCAGCTGTCTCCCTAAGAATCACAAGCCCCGCCTTCTCTTTTCTATTCTCCAGCCAGCTGTCTGCTTAAGAACACAAGCAACTTCCTTTTTCACTCTTCCAATCAGCTCTCTCACTAAAAAAAATAAGCCCCACCCCCACACTCCTCTTCCAATCAGCTTTTTCCTTAAGAAACACAAGCCCCACCTTCTTTTACAATCAGCTTTCTCCCTATAAAAACTCAAGCCCCACCTTCTTTCACTCCTCCAATCAGCTCTCTCGCGTTAACACAAACCCCGCCTCCTCTCGCTTTGTCTCCTGTCAGCTCTCCCCCTAAGAAACTCAAGCCCTACCTTTTTTACACCTCCTGTCAGCTCTCTCCCTAAGACACACTAACCTCGCCCCCTTTTGATGCTCCAATCAACGGTCTAGCTAAGAAACACAAGCCCACCCTCTCCTTTTTCAATCAGCTTTCTCCTCAAGAAACACAAACCCTGCCCCCTTTCAATCCTCCTCTAATCAGCTGTCTACCTAAAAAACAATAGCCCCACCCTCTATCACTCCTATTACAATCAGCTTTCTCTCGAAGACACACAAGCCACACCCTCACTCCTATTCCGATCAGCTTTCTCCATAACAAACACAAGCCACACTCCTCCTCCTCACTCCTCCTCCAATCAGCTTTCTCTTTAAAAAACACAAGCCACAACCTCTCTCATTACTTCAATCAGCTCTCTCTCTAAAAAAACACAAGCCCCACCTTCTTTCACTCCTTCTCCAATTAGCTTTCTCCCTAAAAAACACAAGCCACACCCTCTCTCACTCCTCCTCCAATCAGCTCACTTCCTACAAAAACACAAGTCACACCCTCTCTCACTCCTTCTCCAATCAGCTTTCTCCCTAAGAAACACAAGCCCCACCATCATCACTCCTTCTCCAATTAGCTTTCTCCCTGAGAAACACAAGCCCCACCTTCTTTCTCTCCTCCTCCAATCAGCTCACTTCCTACAAAAACACAAGTCACACCCTCTCTTACTCCTCCTCCAATCAGCTTTCTCCCTAAA
>NC_141023.1:7287500-7302500 GCF_052040795.2 Danio rerio
CCATCTACAGTGCATAATATCATCCAAAGACTCAGAGAATCCGGAACAATCTCTGTGCGTAAGGGTCAAGGCCGGAAAAATTTAACGGATGCCCGTGATCTTCGGGCCTTAAGATGGTACAGCATCACAAACAAGAATGCTACTGTAATGGAAATCACAATATGGGCTCAGGACTACTTCCAGAAAACATTGTCGGTGAACACAATCCACCGTGCCATTCACCGGCTGAAAGTCTATAGGTCAAAAAAGAAGTCGTATTCAAACATGATCCAGAAGCGCAGGCGTCTTCTCTGGCCCAAGCCTTATTTAAAAGTGGAAAAAAAAGTGGTCAGACAAATCAAAATTTTAAGTTCTTTTTGGAAAACTGGGACGCCATGTCATCCGGACTAAAGAGGACGGGGACAACCCAAGTTGTTCTCAGCACTCAGTTCAGAAGCCTGCATCTCTGATGGTATGGGGTTGCATGAGTGCTTGCGGCATGAGCAGCTTACACCTCTGGAAAGGCACTATCAGTGCTGAAAGGTTCAACTACAACATCATGGATGCGTAGAAGAAGGATCCAGGTACTGAAATGGCCAGCCTGCAGTCCAGATCTTTCACCCATAGAAAACATTTCGATCATCATAAAGAGGAAGATGCGACAAAGAAGACCTAAGACAGTCGAGCACCTAGAAGCGGGGATGCCTCACAGTGGTAAACATGGTCTTGTCTCAATTTTTGGAATTGTGCTGATGCCATGAAATATAAAGTCAACTTATTTGCCCCTTAAAACTATGCATTTTCGCAGTTTAAACATTTGGCATGTCATCTGTGTTCAATACTGAATAAACTATTGAGATTTGGAGCTTCCACATCAATGCATTCAGATTTTATTCACATTTTGTACAGTGTCCCAACTTTGGCATTAGGTTTGTACATCAGTGCATGGGTGATGATGATGATGATGATGATGATGATGTCATCTGTGTGTTGGTCAGGTTGAGTCAGCAGCAGATCTCAGACCTGTCCGCTCAGGTGGAGGAGCTGCAGAGAGCGCTACAGGAGCAGGACAGCAGGAACGAGGACGTCAGTATCACACACACACACACACACACACACACACACACAGGCCACGTCTGAATCAATTAACACTTTTACACACTGTGGTCATGATTGTGTCTGAGACCAAATTGCTCATCTGATGTTGGGTTTACAAACACACACACACACTGATTTGTTTTTGTGTATTGTGGGGACATTCCATAGGTTACAATTGTTTTTATACTGAACAAACCGTATTTTCTATTGCCCTAACCCCACCCTACCCCTAAACCCAACCCTCACAGCAAGCGAAAAACTCATTCTGTGTGATTTATAAGCGCTTTAAGAAATAAAGTCCCCTGCAATGTCCTCATAATCCACCCCATTTCATAATACCTGTGTCAGATCCATGTCTTTATACATGCGTCACAAAACTGCCCTGATTTATCACAAAAACACACAGACCATGACTAAATCAATGAACTCTTTCACACACTGTGGTGATGATTGTGTCTGAGATGAAATCACTCATCTGACATTGAGTTCACACACGTGCACACACACACACTGCTGTCTGCTGGAGGATCTGCCTCTCATCAAATCGATATTGCTTAAAATGACTAAACTGACTCCTGCATCTACACTTGCTGCTTTTATTTTGCAGGATTCATAACTTTGGCATCATTCTGCAGAAATGGGATGCTCCATACCCTAATATTAGATTCAGTACAATATCTGAATGCAATATCTCAGTATAAACATCATAGATGACAAATTACCAGCCTCAAGTGTTCAATGAATCTAAAACGTTCTGTCAAAATTATTCCTGGGCAAAGATAAATCGTGATTAATCGCATCCAAAATAAACATATTATGTACACAATAATTATATATAATTCACACACACGTATATTGTCAACAAAAACTTTTTTTTATTTATTTTGGATGCGCTTAAATTCTGATTTATCTTTGCCCAGCACTATTTAAAATATAATATTAAATTATATAATATCTTTAATATCTTTTTATTAAATTAACAAATATCCTACAGTTATTAAATGCTAAACAAAACATTTTGAAGATTGTGTATTCGTTACATAACAAAGGTATTAAAACAGTTAACTGAGATAAAGATTACATTAATTTTGTTGTCAAAATCCATGTCAGAAACCAGTGATGCACACATTTATCAACAAATGCAAAACTCAACAAACTTTAACTGAGGAAACATTTACTATAAGCATTCCAAGCAGAAAAAAATGTGCAAACATTTATTGAGTCTGAACAGACTTAAGTGTGTTTGGTCATTTGGATATAATAAATAAATAAATACATAAATAAAGTTATATATAAATAATCAACTTAATTATTTAAAATTATATACATAAAATTATAAAATATATATAAAAATATATAAATAAATTAATTAATTAAACATAAATAAATAGATAAAATTATATGTAATTAAATGAATTCATTAAAAATATATAAGTAAATGAATGTGTAAAATTAGATATAAATAAATTAATTAAATGTATTTAAATAGGTAAAATCATATATAATTAAATTAACTAATTAAAATATATAAATAAATAAATAAATAAAATTAGATATAAATTATTTAAACATATAAATAAATAAATAAATAAATGCATAGATAGAATCATATATAATTAAATTAACTAATTAAGAATATATAAATAAATAAAATTAGATATAAATAAATTATTTAAACATATAAATAAATAGATAAAATCATATATAATTAAATTAACTAATTAAAAATATATAAATAAATTAAACATATAAATAGATAAAATCATATCTAATTAAATTAACTAATTAAAAATATATAAATAAATAAATAAAATTAGATATAAATAAATTAAACAAATAAATAAAATTAGATATAAATTAATTAATTAATTAAATGAATAAAGATAAAGTTATATGTAAATAAAATAATTAAATATATAAATAAATACATTGTATATTAAAAATATAAATTAATAAGTTTAGAGTATATAAAATTATTATTATTATTATATAATAATAATATCATTTAATTTTAGTGTGTATTCATATTACACAACCAAGGTAATTATCATTAAATAAAACTATTAAAACTATTAGTTAATTTTATTTTATTCTTCAAAATTCACTTCAGAAATCAGCGACAGACTAATTTATTCAAACACAACACAATCAAATCCCTGTGCAAGTCCAGTTCTGTAGTAATTTGCTCTTAAATATGGAGTTAATGTGTGGATGCAGAGGCGTATCTCCTCAGACAGCACTGACTGACCTCTGATCTGTTTTGTGATTGGATTATTGTCTCCTGATCATCTCCATCTCCTCTTGTCTGGTTTATGTGTGGAATCTGTAACCGTTTTGTGTGCGGTGCTGAAATTAACGCCTGCTCGTCTGTTTTTATCCGCCCACCTCTCCTAATCCACCAATCGTCTGCCGGCCACCGCAGGTCATCGTAAGTACCGCCAACCGGCCCGTCTGCTCTGTGATTGGTCCGTTGTGACTGTATTTGTTGTGATCAGTGATGTTACTGTGTGTGTGTTATCATTATAGTCTGTTAGCGTCTCATTTCTGTGTGTGTGTGTGTGTGTTTTTTTACAGTCGTCACTGTTAAAGAAGAAGCTGGAGGAGCATCTGTGAGTCTGTCTCCTTCTCTCTCTCTGCTGTTTGTTAAATGTTGTGTTAATGTGTGTATGTTGTGCAGAGAGAAGCTGCACGAGGCTCATTCTGACCTGCAGAAGAAGCGAGAGGTCATTGATGATCTGGAGCCCCCTGTGGACATTAACAGTAAGAAAAACACACACACACACACACACACACACATTCTGAAAGCAATAACCGCATCTGTCGGGCCAGTCCGAGCTAGGGCTGTTATCGTGCTAGGCCGGACCAATAGCCCAGGAGCATGAGCAGTGAGGCGGAAATCATGTCACGTTTCCACTGCCGGGCTAGTAGCTCATGCCGCAGCTCGCAAACCCCGCCCCCAGAACACCCCACGAATCAAACATCACGCAACCCGCCCATTTCAGCGGGAATCAGCCAGACAAAGCACACCATCCGAAACAAACGACACGTTACTGTGCAGCATTATTATGTTGTATGTATTTTCAGTCGTTATATTTGTTTACTCGCTGAGCGACTGTTGGCATCGAGTCGTCTCACCACTAACTGAGGTATGACCCACTGCACCATTCATAATATTAAACCACAGAAATTTCCAGGTAATAACTCAGTATAAAATGTATTTTATAGCATCCTTGTTTTGATAGACGCCGTCAAACATACTGTCCAAATGAAGATGCCATAATCACTCTGCTGACTTAGAGAAACTTGTTCATGCTTTTATCAGCAGCAGGGTGGATTACTGTAACGGCCTCCTCACTGGCCTTCCCAAAAAGACAGTCAGACAGTTGCAGCTCATCCAGAACGCTGCAGCCAGAATTCTGACCAGAAGCAGGAAATCAGAGCACATCACACCTGTCCTCAGGTCTCTACACTGGCTGCCAGTTACATTCAGAATAGATTTTAAAGTATTATTACTGGTCTATAAATCACTAAATGGCCTAGGACCTCAATACATCACAGATATGCTCACTGAATACAAACCTAACAGATCACTCAGATCTTTAGGATCTCATAAACTAGAAATTCCAAGAGTTCAGTCTAAGCAGGGTGAATCAGCCTTCAGCCACTATGCTCCTCGCTGCTGGAATCAGCTTCCAGAAATGATCAGATGTGCTCCAACATTAGGCACATTCAAATCGAGACTGAAAACACATCTGTTTAGCTGTGCCTTTACTGAATGAGCACTGTGCTACGTCCGACAGATTGCACAATCATGTTTTTCGTTTTCTTTTTCATCTTTTTATAACCTATTTTAACTCATTTTAATTTGTTTTTATCTGCTTTTAATACTTTTTATTGTCTGCATTTTATGTTCCTAACATTGTCTTTTTATTTCCTGTTTATGTAAAGCACTTTGAATTGCCACTGTGTATGAAATGTGCTATATAAATAAACTTGCCTTGCCTTTAGTTTTCAAGCATCTTGAGGGTAAGGGGGGCTCATGCTCATCTCCTATTTAGTTTAATTCAGTTTTTTAGTGAAATATGTTAGTCAGAGAGCCACAGCATCAGATACACAGAATCATTAGACATCAACTGCTCCAATGTGGTGGTAGAATACAATTTTGCTCACGTTTTCTTTCTCTCTGAATAAAACAATATAATTACATATTCATGCATCAAGGAAAAACAACAACAAAAAAACAACAACAGTACAGAGAATAAATAAATACAAATGCTCAAAGGGTACAGCAGTAGAAAATAAAATAATAATAATATATATTTAAAAAAAAATAAATAAATAAATTAAAAAACAAAAAGAAAGAAAAAAAAAACACTCCATTTATAACTATGCCAGGGGCAGGGAAAATAAGTCAGCTATATAGTTGCATACATATATGCTTATTTATTTATTATTTTTATTTTTAAAGTGTAAGAGGAAGGGTTGCCAGATAGTGTCAAATTGTTCAGTATTACCGCAAACTGTATATCTAATCTTTTCTATTTGCATAGACTGCATCAGATCATGCATCCAATGTATGTAACTGGGTGGGGAAGGATTTTTCCAGTTTAGTGTTATGAGCCTTTTAGCAATTATTAAACAAAAGGCAAGTGCATTTGATTGTGTAGATGACAAAGAAACATTTGTAGGGTTAAGTCCAAATAATGCTACTAGGGGGCATGGCTCAGTATCTAAAAGAAAGCATTCAGAAATTGATTTAAAAATTGAGGCCCAAAAAGTGCTTAGCGCTGGACAAAGCCAGAAAGTATGAAGAAGAGTGGCTGGAGCTTGTCGACACCCATCACAAATTGGATCAAAACCAGGGTTAATTTTAGATATTTTTGCCTTAGTCCAATATACTCTATGCAATAATTTGAATTGTATAAGGGTATGACGAGCACAAATAGAAGACTCATCTCTTATTTCTAGATTTTTCTTCAGCTTTAAATAATCATATTTGAACCTAGAGACTTTTAGATCATTTTCAACTAAGCAACAATCTTGTTGGCTGGATTTTAGACTTTTCGACCAATAGAACGCAAAGAGTGTGAACAAATAGTTCCCTGTCTGAAAGCCTGTGCTCCTCAACCGGATCACCTCAGGGGTGTGTGTGTGTGTGTTATCCCCACTTTTATTTATTCTGTACACAAACATATGTCGGAGCACATTTGAAAGTCATTGTGTGTGAATGAGAGTGTATGGATGATTTCCAGAGATGGGTTGCTGCTGGAAGGGCATCCGCTGCGTAAAATGCGCTGGATAAGTTGGCGGTTCATTCCGCTGCGGCGACCCCGGATTAATAAAGGGACTAAGCGGAAAAGAAGATGAATAAATGAATATAATTATAATATTTTTACATTTATTGGAAATTATTTTTGTTTATTATTAGTTTTATCTGCCTCTGACGGCTTTTTTATTTTGTTTATATTTTAATTAGTGCTGTCAATCGATAAAAAAAAAATTAACTAATTAATCACACTTTTTATTTTTTTATTAATCGCGATAAATCACATTTGGACTAAAATTTGTAATTTTTGTAACAAAAACGATTTAAATTCAAATTATAATTGTTGAATTTTTGTTTAACTTGTAACACAGATTTCTTCATGTAAACAACAAACCCATCAAGATCCTGGCATGACAGCCATATTTATTACAGAAATAAAAACACAGGCATGTTAATAACATTTAAATTTCAAAACAATCAATATCAATAAAGAAAACATTGATTTCCATGTTGGATTCTAAGTGGACTGCAAAAAAATGCCAAAATACAGGACACTGGAAAATGATAATAATAATAATAATAATAATAAAGTATTGAATACAAACAATTGCAGTCATTGTAAAGTTGTATTGCTGTGAGTTGAGTTGTCCTTCTTTACATGCAGCCAGTTGCTTAAACAGTCCAGTCTGTTGACATTATCGGGGGACAATGTGGACCTTTTCTTTTGAATGATGTGAGCTGAGAGTGTAACGCAATCTCACGGCAATTCGTAACTTTTTTTTATTTAGTACATACACAAAGAGTGAGAGAGAGAGAGACGCGCAGGACAGCGCAGCCGGAGTGACTCCCTTCAGATTCAACACGCATGATCGCGTTCATCAAATTTGCTTAAACTAAGCACTCTAAAGCATGGCTGTATTTCACAAGGATTCTGACACAACAACGTGAAGCATACGCTTGCGTATAAGGGGGAAACACGTCAAACTTAATAAAACATTGGAGGGCACCTGCTGTAAGGCAAAGGAATGCGCTGTCTTTTGAAAGCTCTCGACTTCATCCGGCACTTCATGGAAACCAATACTCCGATTTTATTATGATTAAGATGATACTCTTATTACGAGTCTACCATGTAAGCAGCGATCCACGAAAGGACCACCGAATCACAAAATGCAGAGTTTTTTCCTTCCGTTCGCCATGTGGTATCAAAATTCCGTTAAAACAAAAGTCGAAAGGTAAAAATGAAACACCCGAAATCGCATGAAACTCAGGAGAGCCTGGTGATGCGACATTAATTGTTTTATACTGAAACTTGCCTTCAAAAAGTGCTTCCTTGGTCTTATCCATATTTCTTTGCCTGTTAAACGCACGTCGACCACAACAGGAAATTAAAAAACAGCAACTGCGTTAAATGCGTAATTTTTTTTTTAACGCTTTAATTATTTCAAATTAATCGCATGCATTAATGCACTTATTTTAAAAGCACTAATTTTAATGTATTTTGTTATTAAATAAAATCATTATTAGAGTTTTGTTTATCTAAACAAATAGTTTAAATGTGTTTTTTTAATTTTAAATAGTTTATTGGTCCCACTTTATATTAAGTGGCCTTAACTAATATGTACTTACACAAGAGTTAATAGTTTGTTACAATGTACTTATTGTGTAAATACATGTATTTACTTTGTACTTAGGCTTGATTAAATACCGGTATGTAATTACATCTGTAAATAACTTTTGTAATTACATTTGTAAATACACTGTTGACCACCCCTTACACCTTAACCCACCCTTAAACCTACCCATACCACCAAACCTGTCCACAACCCAACCTCTATCCCAACACAGGATACTTAATATAAAGTGGGACCAGTTTATTAGACATGTTACAGACTTAAGTGCGAAAATTAAAAAAGGGAAATAAATAAATAATTTAGATTAAAACAAACCAAATAAACCTAAAGTGTACTAAAAAAATAAGCTGAAAATAAAAAGAAATTTAAACATTTAACAAGCTTGTCATAGTAAATGGCGCCAGTGGTGTAGTGGTTAATGCGTCGACACATGCACTTCGGTGCTCACTGCGACCCCAGTTCGATGCCGCCTCGCGGTCCTATGCTGATCCTTCACCTCTCTCTGCTCTGATAGTTACACCTCTAGCTAATGGATTGTTTGTAAAGTAACCCTGTGTGTGTGTGTGTGTGTGTGTGTGTGTGTGTGTGTGTGTGTGTGTGTGTGTGTGTGTGTGTGTGTGTCAGTGGCGAAAAAGGTCGATGAGCTGCAGGAGATCCTGAAGAAGAAAGATGAAGACATGAGGAGAATGGAGGACCGATACAAGAGATACGTGGAGAAAGCTCGCACGGTCTGTTCACTCTCACAGCTGTCCACCTTTATCCAGCTCTACTGCCTTTCTGGATTATAAATACTCGACTGTATAATACACTCCAATTAAAGCAAAACCAGCCTGTAGAGATGGAAACGTCTCTATAGTTACATAGATACATTTACCATTACGTTCTTTAAACTAAATCGACATCGTATGAATTCACTGAACACACACTTGGCTAAACAAACACTATATCAAACACAAATACAGCTCTTTTCAGGGGTTTAAGTAAACTTATTTATCGGTAACTTCCGTCCCAAGATGTCTCCCGTCTAGACATTACCTACAAAACTCCCTCAATGGAGACAGTCAAGATTTTCTGAGCTTACCAGTGAAAGGATGCATCATGGGTGTGTTCTGATGTTTATAAGTATAGTGTGTGTGTGTGTGTGTTTCAGGTGATAAAGACTCTGGAGCCGAAGCAGAAGTTAAACCCGGTTCCTGTTGAAGTTCAGGCTCTGAAGAACCAGCTGTCGGAGAAAGACAGGAAGATCCAGCATCTGGAGGTCAGAAACACTCGTCATCATTATTATAATCGTGTGTGTGTGTGTGCGTGTGTGTTTTACTGTGCTCATCATGATGTTGTGCTCGTCTCTGTGTGTTTTCAGCATGATTTCGAGAAGACCAGATCCAGACACGACCAGGAGGAGAAGCTCATCATCTCTGCCTGGTACAACATGGTGAGAAAACACCGCCAGATTACACCAGTTACACGGATCTTCATTGACTATTATATATATTCATTGACTATTATAGATTTTAGAAGGGAAAGGGGAAAGGGGGGGACGAGCGCGTGCACGTCTATAACGTGCTGACGTAAGATGTCTGCTTTAGCCAATCAGAGCAGTCAGACGGTTTCACGTCCGCAGTTTATGAGAATAAAAGCCTTTGAATATTTTCCCAGACACATTTAGCTGCTAGAAGTTAGTCAGATCACGTTTATATGTTCATCTTAATGCCAACCGTGTAAATAATTATCGATAAGATGCTTATGATAAGCCGCTGTTTGAAGATGATTGGTTTATTCTCAAAACACACCCAGAACTTCTTAAGAGAATAAGCTCAACCCTTTTAGGATTTTTACGTCCTTAAAATAGCAAAAGTGGATTCTGACACGCCCTTAATGCTTTTGTGCCCTGCACTTTAGACTTTGCACCTAGATCATTAAAAAAAGAGCACGCTTTGTGTAACAGATTTTTTTTTTTTTTGGCTTTGGCACGAGCTATTGACGCCCTCTTGTGGTTTTTCGTTTATTGTACTCATTTTAACATCTCTATAAAGCTGGATTCATACTTTCGCCTGGCGCCACATCGTCACCTCTGCTGACTGCGCGCGCACCTCGCGAAACAGATCAGGCTTTTGTTCTTGCTGCGTTCGCCGTTGTGATATTCTTTAAAATGACAGGGGGCGGTTAAAAGAAACTGACCGTAAAGTCAGATGGATAAACAGAGAAGTAGAAAGTTTGTAGAACTGCTTCATATCATTAATATCATTTAATATTTTTAAACTATTTTTTTTAATAAATTATTTTAATGATTATATTCAAGGTTTATTTTTAATCAAACTTTAATGCATCACTTGCTTTTGTTCATCTCTTGGACACTTAAATATACAGATTTGTTTTAGAGTTAGCCTGCTCTACAGTTCACACATAGCTGTCTAGCTAATTTCTGTCCTCTACTTTAATGCTACAAAGGCAATAATGGTCCAACATTCTTCTCCATTATCACCAATAAAGCCCAGAGAAACAGGGCATCAGTATATTGTAAACCAATTCAAACATTCTCCTCCAGTTATCAAAGAAATGATTCGTTTCTCAATTTCAGTTTTGTAACTATTAAATTGTTTTAAATTCAAAATTGTAATATATACATCAGTGTAAAACCTATGACTGGTGGACAAAACTATTCTGTAATTGTGGGTCTCCACTTTTGCCATGGCCTCTTTTGGCTCTTAAGGCTTTCTCCTTTCCCACGGCTGTTGCAATTTGTAGCCAAGAATTATTGATCATCTGGTTATCTCTATGATCACGGATCATAAAGATGTCTGTACAGTCGTACTGTTTCAGACAACATCTCCTCAAAGTGGTTCATATTCTACTCAAATCAAACGTGGCGCACTGTTCGCTCGAGTTTTTAAAAAAAATCATGCTCTCCACCAACCGAAATCATGTTAAGCGCACCCAAAGCGAACCTCCGCAAACTCATCGATGATGTCACATTCGCCAAGCGCACTCAAGCCAACTAGCGGACACATCGCGTATAAACCAGGCTTAAGGCAGTTGTGCAAGTATAAACCAGTTTGATTTAAAAGTGCTTTAGCTGATAAACTACTAAACACGTTGTTACGTCCCGACTAGTCTAGGGTTGGTGGGAAAAATAACAAACGTGTAAATAAATAAATAAATTAATTAAACTTCATTACTCAATTTAGGGTTTTCCCCTTCTCCTGTCCCAACTCACAATGATCACAACAATTTTCTCAAACAACAAAAGATATTAGAAGCATCTCTTCGGAAGTGAATCCAGGCCAAAATAATAAACAAAAAGACAGCTAACTTGCAGGGAAACAATCCTAACTTACCTGCTCAAATAAAAAGTACCCTAAATAAAGTTACAACAAACCAGGGGAAAACGTTTTTAAAGTAAATATCGATTCCCAACCCACAGTTTCTATTTAAATCCAAAATAATACATAGTGTTAATAAGTGAGAAAGCTCACAGGCTCAGATCTAACGGCAAGCAGTTTAGAGAAGAAATTGTCAGCTAACAAAGCCAGTCAATCACACCACTGATTCGACAAACAGTCTGTGGCAGGAGATAGGCAACGACGACGGAGATTTGTGACCTCTTGACTTCTTCCGTTGAACACAAAAGAAGATATTTTGAAGAAGGTTGCTAGAAACATACAGCTGTTGACTTGTTGGTACTTTTATCTTCAGCATTCTTCAAAATATCTTCTGTTTGTGTTTAACAGAGGACAGAAATTTAAGCATTAATCATGAATTTAAAGGGACAGTACACCCAAATATTATTATGGCAAGAATAAATGACCTATGACAGTTTTAAATCTGTGTTTCCTCTGTTGAACACAAAAGAAGATATTTTGAAGAAGGTTGCAAAAGACAAACAGTTGTTGACTTGTTCGTACTTTTTCCTCAGCATTCTTCAAAATATCTTCTTTTGTGTTCAAGAGAAGACAGAAATTGAGGCATTAAGCATTAATCTTGAATTTAAAAGGGGCAGTTCACCCCCGAAACAAAACTAATTCTGTTCCAAATCTGTGGGTTTCTTCTGTTGAACACAAAAGAAGATATTTTGAAGAAAGTAAGGGGGCTGCAAAACAGTGACTTTCATAGCATTTGTAGTTCCTACTATGACTGCTTTCCACCCTTAGCATTCTTCAAAATATCTTCTTTTGTGTTCAACAGAGGACAGAAATTTAAACGTAAATCATTCATTTTAAATGACAGTACACCCAAAAAAATGTATGCGGTTTTAAATGTTTCCTCTGTTGAACACAAAAGAAGATATTTTGAAGAATGCTGCTAAAAACAAACAGCTGTTGACATGTTCGTACTTTATCTTCAGCATTCTTCAAAATATCTTCTTCTGTGTTCAACAGAGGACAGAAATTAAAGCATTAATCATGAGTTTAAAGGGACAGTACATCCCAAAAAAATAAAATTCTGTTCCAAATCTGTGGGTTTCTTCTGTTGAACACAAAAGAAGGTATTTTGAAGAATGTTGGGGGAAAAAGACATTGACTTTCACAGTATTTCTTGTTCTTTCTATGACAGCTTTCCCCCATCATTCTTCAAAATATCTTCTTTTGTGTTCAACAGAAGAAACTGATTTTTATTTATTTATTTATTTATTGTAATCTTTGGGTGAACTGTCTCTTTAAATTCATGATCCACTCCTAAGTTTTTAGCTTAATTACTTTATTTTAGGTGTTGATCGTGAATTTAAAGGTACAGTACACCCAAAAAAAGAAATAAGATGAAGTTTCAAAGTCTGTGTTTCTTTCTGTCTGAGACCTGCACCGAGCAGAAAGATCCGTCCTTTGTTCCTCTCCACCAGCTTATATACGCTCCCACTCGCAACACAGCTGGACCGCAATCAAGCGCAGCTCTAGAGGGAGAGAGAGACCTGCGCATGCTTCACAGCGCGCAACACATCAGCTCCAGATGCATAAACAAAACACAAATCTGTATATATATTATACTTGTATACAAAATAAATGAACAAATAATTATTACGACCTGTAACGTAAATCTATTTAGGTATTAAATCCTTTTAACTATGTTTAATGTGTAGAGAGCACATGAAGTGTATTTACATCAGCTATTGACAACACTAATAAAGGTCTATAGATGAATACAATGGATCTGAGCAGAAGGTAAAACCACTATTGAAGCCTTAACATACTCTACAATTAAACTACTTTAGCTCAGTGTGTTGTTCTCCTTTAAATACAGCTCCACATGGAATCCATAGGCATTATGTAGTGTTCAACACATTGCTGCTGTTTCCTCTTGAGTTTGCCTGCTTATTGCCAGTGTCAACACAATGTATGTTTAGTTTGTTAGCTCACATTGTTCCTCTTAAAGTGAATAATTAATCCGTAAGAAAAACAAGTGTTTGTTTTGGGAATCTTCGATGAAAGTCTGACCATTGGCTTCTGAGTTTGGAGTGGCGGTATATCTGTTGATGTCATCCTGAGGATTTCCATAGCAACTGCATATTATTACCCTCTCTTACCGTTAGTTTGCTATGAGCGAATGATGCGCTGAAGATAGCCCCGCCCCTACTCAATATTCATCTTCAGTTGTAAGACTTGTGTGCGTGTGTTTTCCTCTTCAGGGAATGGCTCTTCATCAGAGAGTGGCCGGCGAGCGCTCCTCCTCTTCCTCTTCTTCTGCTCAGTCTTTTCTGGCGCAGCAGAGACAGTCGACTCAAGCTCGCAGAGGATTCTCCCGCCTGCAGCCGCGATGAACAAACCCCTCCGTCCCATCACTTTTATTCTTTTACATCCACTCCTCCTCTACGTTTTTAGCCTAGTTGGTTAATTTTAAGCGTTAATCATGAATTTAAAGAGACAGTACATCCCAAATAAATGAATCTTTGAGTCTCTTCTGCTGAACACAAAAGAAGATATTTTGAAGAATGTTGCCAGAAACAAGCAGCTGTTGACTTGTTGGTACTTTTATCTTCAGCATTCTTCAAAATATCTTCTTTTGTGTTCAACAGAGGACAGAAATTAAAGCATTAATCATGAGTTTAAAGGGACAGTACACCCAAAATTTTTTTAATTCTGTTCCGAATCTGTGGGTTTCACAACAGAAGGTATTTTGAAGAATGTTGGGGAAAAAAGACGTTGACTTTCATGGTATTTGTTGTTCCTTCTATGACTGCTTTCCCCCATCATTCTTCAAAATATCTTCTTTTGTGTTCGACAGAAGAAACTCTATTTATTTATTTATTGTATTTTTTGGGTGAACTGTCTCTTTAAACTCATGCTCCAATCCTTCTCTTGATTTTTAGCTTAATTACTTTATTTTAAGTGTTGATTGTGAATTTAAAGGGACAGTACACCCAAAAAAATTAAGTTTTAAAGTCTGAGTTTCTTGTTGAACACACAAGAAGATATTTTGAAGAATGTTGGGGGGAAAAAACAGCTGTTTCAACTTCAATAGTATTAGTTGTTGCTACTATAGCTGCTTTCCCCCCTCAGCATTCTTCAAAATATCTTCTTTTGTGTTAAACACAAGAAACTTATAGATTTGATACTGAATTTTCATTTGTAGGTGAACTGTCCTTTTAAATTCATCCACATATCAACTCATTGATTTTTAGCCTGATTATATTATTTTAAGCGTTGATTATGAATTTAAAGGGACAGCACACCAAAAAAAAAAAAATCTAATTCAGTATTAAAATCTATGAGTTCTTCTGATGAACACAAAAGAAGATTCTTTGAAGAATGTTGGGGGGGAAAAAGCTGCCGTTTGTTGACCTTATTATGGCTGCTTTTCCCGTCAAGCATTCTTCAAAATATCCTCCATTGTGTTCAACAGAAGGAACTAATGTATTGTAAAACTGAATTTATTTTTTGGGTGAACTGCCTCTTTAATGAAGATTTAAATTCATGATCCACTCCTCTCGATTTTTAGCTTAGTTACTTTATTTTAAGCGGTAATCGTGAATTTAAAGGGATAGTGCACCCAATAAAATGTAAATGGAATTGTATGAGTTTCTCTCTTCTGCTGAAC